>NW_028175363.1:0-206963 GCF_965226575.1 Pagrus pagrus
CCTAACCCTAGCCTCAGCCTTAAGCCAGGCCTCATGAGAGATTGTCCCTCTGACTAAAATATTCACCAAAAATACAAATTTCACCCGAATCCAACGGGGACTGCTGTGTCTCGTTCAGCCGGTACAGGAGCACGTTTGGGGGAAATTTCGAGTCAATCGGTCCAAAGGACCTGGAAGCTATTGAAAAAATCGGCCGAGGTTTTGAGGAAAAATGGCCGCTTTTCCTTTAAAATATTCATGTAAAATACAAATTCCACCAGAATCCGACCAAAACTGGCGAGCCTCATTCCACCGGTGAGGAGGACATGCGTGATCAATTTCGAGTCAATCGGTCGAAAGACGACCGTGGTCCGAAACCCCAGCCCCTTAACCCTAACCCTAGCCCTAACAGCAGCCTTAAGCCAGCCTCATTTAAAATGGCCCCTTTCACTAAAATATTCACCAAAAATACAAATTCCACCCGAATCCAACGGGACTGCTGTGTCTCGTTCAGCCGGCACAGGAGCACGTTTGGGAGAAGTTTCGAGTCAAT
Source organism: Pagrus pagrus (assembly GCF_965226575.1). Lineage (NCBI taxonomy): Eukaryota > Metazoa > Chordata > Actinopteri > Spariformes > Sparidae > Pagrus > Pagrus pagrus. The sequence goes on from NW_028175363.1 coordinate 533, forward strand.
CGGTCCAAAGACCTGGAAGCTATTGAACTAAATCGGCGGGGTATTTTTTCGTGAAAAATGGTCTTTTCTTTAAAATATTCATGTAAAATACAAATTCCACCGGAATCCAACCAAACTGGCGACCCTGCTTACACCAGTGAGGAGGACATGCCTGATCGATTTCGGGTCAATCGGTCCAGCCAATCACTAACCCTAACCCTAACCCTAACCCTAGCCTCAGCCTTAAGCCAGGCCTCATGAGAGATTGTCCCTCTGACTAAAATATTCACCAAAATACAAATTTCACCCGAATCCAACGGGGACTGCTGTGTCTCGTTCAGCCGGTACAGGAGCACGTTTGGGGGAAATTTCGAGTCAATCGGTCCAAAGACCTGGAAGCTATTGAAAAATCGGCCGAGGTTTTGAGGAAAAATGGCCGCTTTTCCTTTAAAATATTCATGTAAAATACAAATTCCACCAGAATCCGACCAAAACTGGCGAGCCTCATTCCACCGGTGAGGAGGACATGCGTGATCAATTTCGAGTCAATCGGTCGAAAGACGACCGTGGTCCGAAACCCCAGCCCCTTAACCCTAACCCTAGCCCTAACAGCAGCCTTAAGCCAGCCTCAATTTAAAATGCCCCTTTCACTAAAATATTCACCAAAAATACAAATTCCACCCGAATCCAACGGGGACTGCTGTGTCTCGTTCAGCCGGCACAGGAGCACGTTTGGGAGAAGTTTCGAGTCAATCGGTCCAAAGACCTGGAAGCTATTGAACTAAATCGGCGGGGTATTTTTTCGTGAAAAATGGTCTTTTCTTTAAAATATTCATGTAAAATACAAATTCCACCGGAATCCAACCAAAACTGGCGACCCTGCTTACACCAGTGAGGAGGACATGCCTGATCGATTTCGGGTCAATCGGTCCAGCCAATCACTAACCCTAACCCTAACCCTAACCCTAGCCTCAGCCTTAAGCCAGGCCTCATGAGAGATTGTCCCTCTGACTAAAATATTCACCAAAAATACAAATTTCACCCGAATCCAACGGGGACTGCTGTGTCTCGTTCAGCCGGTACAGGAGCACGTTTGGGGGAAATTTCGAGTCAATCGGTCCAAAGACCTGGAAGCTATTGAAAAAATCGGCCGAGGTTTTGAGGAAAAATGGCCGCTTTTCCTTTAAAATATTCATGTAAAATACAAATTCCACCAGAATCCGACCAAAACTGGCGAGCCTCATTCCACCGGTGAGGAGGACATGCGTGATCAATTTCGAGTCAATCGGTCGAAAGACGACCGTGGTCCGAAACCCCAGCCCCTTAACCCTAACCCTAGCCCTAACAGCAGCCTTAAGCCAGCCTCATTTAAAATGGCCCCTTTCACTAAAATATTCACCAAAAATACAAATTCCACCCGAATCCAACGGGGACTGCTGTGTCTCGTTCAGCCGGCACAGGAGCACGTTTGGGAGAAGTTTCGAGTCAATCGGTCCAAAGACCTGGAAGCTATTGAACTAAATCGGCGGGGTATTTTTTCGTGAAAAATGGTCTTTTCTTTAAAATATTCATGTAAAATACAAATTCCACCGGAATCCAACCAAACTGGCGACCCTGCTTACACCAGTGAGGAGGACATGCCTGATCGATTTCGGGTCAATCGGTCCAGCCAATCACTAACCCTAACCCTAACCCTAACCCTAGCCTCAGCCTTAAGCCAGGCCTCATGAGAGATTGTCCCTCTGACTAAAATATTCACCAAAAATACAAATTTCACCCGAATCCAACGGGGACTGCTGTGTCTCGTTCAGCCGGTACAGGAGCACGTTTGGGGGAAATTTCGAGTCAATCGGTCCAAAGACCTGGAAGCTATTGAAAAAATCGGCCGAGGTTTTGAGGAAAAATGGCGGCTTTTCTTTAAAATATTCATGTAAAATACAAATTCCACCAGAATCCGACCAAAACTGGCGAGCCTCATTCCACCGGTGAGGAGGACATGCGTGATCAATTTCGAGTCAATCGGTCGAAAGACGACCGTGGTCCGAAACCCCAGCCCCTTAACCCTAACCCTAGCCCTAACAGCAGCCTTAAGCCAGCCTCATTTAAAATGGCCCCTTTCACTAAAATATTCACCAAAAATACAAATTCCACCCGAATCCAACGGGGACTGCTGTGTCTCGTTCAGCCGGCACAGGAGCACGTTTGGGGAGAAGTTTCGAGTCAATCGGTCCAAAGACCTGGAAGCTATTGAACTAAATCGGCGGGGTATTTTTTCGTGAAAAATGGTCTTTTCTTTAAAATATTCATGTAAAATACAAATTCCACCGGAATCCAACCAAAACTGGCGACCCTGCTTACACCAGTGAGGAGGACATGCCTGATCGATTTCGGGTCAATCGGTCCAGCCAATCACTAACCCTAACCCTAACCCTAACCCTAGCCTCAGCCTTAAGCCAGGCCTCATGAGAGATTGTCCCTCTGACTAAAATATTCACCAAAATACAAATTTCACCCGAATCCAACGGGGACTGCTGTGTCTCGTTCAGCCGGTACAGGAGCACGTTTGGGGGAAATTTCGAGTCAATCGGTCCAAAGACCTGGAAGCTATTGAAAAAATCGGCCGAGGTTTTGAGGAAAAATGGCGGCTTTCCTTTAAAATATTCATGTAAAATACAAATTCCACCAGAATCCGACCAAAACTGGCGAGCCTCATTCCACCGGTGAGGAGGACATGCGTGATCAATTTCGAGTCAATCGGTCGAAAGACGACCGTGGTCCGAAACCCCAGCCCCTTAACCCTAACCCTAGCCCTAACAGCAGCCTTAAGCCAGCCTCATTTAAAATGGCCCCTTTCACTAAAATATTCACCAAAAATACAAATTCCACCCGAATCCAACGGGGACTGCTGTGTCTCGTTCAGCCGGCACAGGAGCACGTTTGGGAGAAGTTTCGAGTCAATCGGTCCAAAGACCTGGAAGCTATTGAACTAAATCGGCGGGGTATTTTTTCGTGAAAAATGGTCTTTTCTTTAAAATATTCATGTAAAATACAAATTCCACCGGAATCCAACCAAAACTGGCGACCCTGCTTACACCAGTGAGGAGGACATGCCTGATCGATTTCGGGTCAATCGGTCCAGCCAATCACTAACCTAACCCTAACCCTAACCCTAGCCTCAGCCTTAAGCCAGGCCTCATGAGAGATTGTCCCTCTGACTAAAATATTCACCAAAAATACAAATTTCACCCGAATCCAACGGGGACTGCTGTGTCTCGTTCAGCCGGTACAGGAGCACGTTTGGGGAAATTTCGAGTCAATCGGTCCAAAGACCTGGAAGCTATTGAAAAATCGGCCGAGGTTTTGAGGAAAATGGCCGCTTTTCCTTTAAAATATTCATGTAAAATACAAATTCCACCAGAATCCGACCAAAACTGGCGAGCCTCATTCCACCGGTGAGGAGGACATGCGTGATCAATTCGAGTCAATCGGTCGAAAGACGACCGTGGTCCGAAACCCCAGCCCCTTAACCCTAACCCTAGCCCTAACAGCAGCCTTAAGCCAGCCTCATTTAAATGGCCCCTTTCACTAAAATATTCACCAAAAATACAAATTCCACCCGAATCCAACGGGGACTGCTGTGTCTCGTTCAGCCGGCACAGGAGCACGTTTGGGAGAAGTTTCGAGGAGTCAATCGGTCCAAAGACCTGGAAGCTATTGAACTAAATCGGCGGGGTATTTTTCGTGAAAAATGGTCTTTTCTTTAAAATATTCATGTAAAATACAAATTCCACCGGAATCCAACCAAAACTGGCGACCCTGCTTACACCAGTGGAGGAGGACATCTGATCGATTTCGGGTCAATCGGTCCAGCCAATCACTAACCCTAACCCTAACCCTAACCCTAGCCTCAGCCTTAAGCCAGGCCTCATGAGAGATTGTCCCTCTGACTAAAATATTCACCAAAAATACAAATTTCACCCGAATCCAACGGGGACTGCTGTGTCTCGTTCAGCCGGTACAGGAGCACGTTTGGGGGAATTTCGAGTCAATCGGTCCAAAGACCTGGAAGCTATTGAAAAAATCGGCCGAGGTTTTGAGGAAAAATGGCCGCTTTTCCTTTAAAATATTCATGTAAAATACAAATTCCACCAGAATCCGACCAAAACTGGCGAGCCTCATTCCACCGGTGAGGAGGACATGCGTGATCAATTTCGAGTCAATCGGTCGAAAGACGACCGTGGTCCGAAACCCCAGCCCCTTAACCCTAACCCTAGCCCTAACAGCAGCCTTAAGCCAGCCTCATTTAAAATGGCCCCTTTCACTAAAATATTCACCAAAAATACAAATTCCACCCGAATCCAACGGGACTGCTGTGTCTCGTTCAGCCGGCACAGGAGCACGTTTGGGAGAAGTTTCGAGTCAATCGGTCCAAAGACCTGGAAGCTATTGAACTAAATCGGCGGGGTATTTTTTCGTGAAAAATGGTCTTTTCTTTAAAATATTCATGTAAAATACAAATTCCACCGGAATCCAACCAAAACTGGCGACCCTGCTTACACCAGTGAGGAGGACATGCCTGATCGATTTCGGGTCAATCGGTCCAGCCAATCACTAACCCTAACCCTAACCCTAACCCTAGCCTCAGCCTTAAGCCAGGCCTCATGAGAGATTGTCCCTCTGACTAAAATATTCACCAAAAATACAAATTTCACCCGAATCCAACGGGGACTGCTGTGTCTCGTTCAGCCGGTACAGGAGCACGTTTGGGGGAAATTTCGAGTCAATCGGTCCAAAGACCTGGAAGCTATTGAAAAAATCGGCCGAGGTTTTGAGGGAAAAATGGCCGCTTTTCCTTTAAAATATTCATGTAAAATACAAATTCCACCAGAATCCGACCAAAACTGGCGAGCCTCATTCCACCGGTGAGGAGGACATGCGTGATCAATTTCGAGTCAATCGGTCGAAAGACGACCGTGGTCCGAAACCCCAGCCCCTTAACCCTAACCCTAGCCCTAACAGCAGCCTTAAGCCAGCCTCATTTAAAATGGCCCCTTTCACTAAAATATTCACCAAAAATACAAATTCCACCCGAATCCAACGGGGACTGCTGTGTCTCGTTCAGCCGGCACAGGAGCACGTTTGGGAGAAGTTTCGAGTCAATCGGTCCAAAGACCTGGAAGCTATTGAACTAAATCGGCGGGGTATTTTTTCGTGAAAAATGGTCTTTTCTTTAAAATATTCATGTAAAATACAAATTCCACCGGAATCCAACCAAAACTGGCGACCCTGCTTACACCAGTGAGGAGGACATGCCTGATCGATTTCGGGTCAATCGGTCCAGCCAATCACTAACCCTAACCCTAACCCTAACCCTAGCCTCAGCCTTAAGCCAGGCCTCATGAGAGATTGTCCCTCTGACTAAAATATTCACCAAAAATACAAATTTCACCCGAATCCAACGGGGACTGCTGTGTCTCGTTCAGCCGGTACAGGAGCACGTTTGGGGGAAATTTCGAGTCAATCGGTCCAAAGACCTGGAAGCTATTGAAAAAATCGGCCGAGGTTTTGAGGAAAAATGGCCGCTTTTCCTTTAAAATATTCATGTAAAATACAAATTCCACCAGAATCCGACCAAAACTGGCGAGCCTCATTCCACCGGTGAGGAGGACATGCGTGATCAATTTCGAGTCAATCGGTCGAAAGACGACCGTGGTCCGAAACCCCAGCCCCTTAACCCTAACCCTAGCCCTAACAGCAGCCTTAAGCCAGCCTCATTTAAAATGGCCCCTTTCACTAAAATATTCACCAAAAATACAAATTCCACCCGAATCCAACGGGGACTGCTGTGTCTCGTTCAGCCGGCACAGGAGCACGTTTGGGAGAAGTTTCGAGTCAATCGGTCCAAAGACCTGGAAGCTATTGAACTAAATCGGCGGGGTATTTTTTCGTGAAAAATGGTCTTTTCTTTAAAATATTCATGTAAAATACAAATTCCACCGGAATCCAACCAAAACTGGCGACCCTGCTTACACCAGTGAGGAGGACATGCCTGATCGATTTCGGGTCAATCGGTCCAGCCAATCACTAACCCTAACCCTAACCCTAACCCTAGCCTCAGCCTTAAGCCAGGCCTCATGAGAGATTGTCCCTCTGACTAAAATATTCACCAAAAATACAAATTTCACCCGAATCCAACGGGGACTGCTGTGTCTCGTTCAGCCGGTACAGGAGCACGTTTGGGGGAAATTTCGAGTCAATCGGTCCAAAGACCTGGAAGCTATTGAAAAAATCGGCCGAGGTTTTGAGGAAAAATGGCCGCTTTTCCTTTAAAATATTCATGTAAAATACAAATTCCACCAGAATCCGACCAAAACTGGCGAGCCTCATTCCACCGGTGAGGAGGACATGCGTGATCAATTTCGAGTCAATCGGTCGAAAGACGACCGTGGTCCGAAACCCCAGCCCCTTAACCCTAACCCTAGCCCTAACAGCAGCCTTAAGCCAGCCTCATTTAAAATGGCCCCTTTCACTAAAATATTCACCAAAAATACAAATTCCACCCGAATCCAACGGGGACTGCTGTGTCTCGTTCAGCCGGCACAGGAGCACGTTTGGGAGAAGTTTCGAGTCAATCGGTCCAAAGACCTGGAAGCTATTGAACTAAATCGGCGGGGTATTTTTTCGTGAAAAATGGTCTTTTCTTTAAAATATTCATGTAAAATACAAATTCCACCGGAATCCAACCAAAACTGGCGACCCTGCTTACACCAGTGAGGAGGACATGCCTGATCGATTTCGGGTCAATCGGTCCAGCCAATCACTAACCCTAACCCTAACCCTAACCCTAGCCTCAGCCTTAAGCCAGGCCTCATGAGAGATTGTCCCTCTGACTAAAATATTCACCAAAAATACAAATTTCACCCGAATCCAACGGGGACTGCTGTGTCTCGTTCAGCCGGTACAGGAGCACGTTTGGGGGAAATTTCGAGTCAATCGGTCCAAAGACCTGGAAGCTATTGAAAAAATCGGCCGAGGTTTTGAGGAAAAATGGCCGCTTTTCCTTTAAAATATTCATGTAAAATACAAATTCCACCAGAATCCGACCAAAACTGGCGAGCCTCATTCCACCGGTGAGGAGGACATGCGTGATCAATTTCGAGTCAATCGGTCGAAAGACGACCGTGGTCCGAAACCCCAGCCCCTTAACCCTAACCCTAGCCCTAACAGCAGCCTTAAGCCAGCCTCATTTAAAATGGCCCCTTTCACTAAAATATTCACCAAAAATACAAATTCCACCCGAATCCAACGGGGACTGCTGTGTCTCGTTCAGCCGGCACAGGAGCACGTTTGGGAGAAGTTTCGAGTCAATCGGTCCAAAGACCTGGAAGCTATTGAACTAAATCGGCGGGGTATTTTTTCGTGAAAAATGGTCTTTTCTTTAAAATATTCATGTAAAATACAAATTCCACCGGAATCCAACCAAAACTGGCGACCCTGCTTACACCAGTGAGGAGGACATGCCTGATCGATTTCGGGTCAATCGGTCCAGCCAATCACTAACCCTAACCCTAACCCTAACCCTAGCCTCAGCCTTAAGCCAGGCCTCATGAGAGATTGTCCCTCTGACTAAAATATTCACCAAAAATACAAATTTCACCCGAATCCAACGGGGACTGCTGTGTCTCGTTCAGCCGGTACAGGAGCACGTTTGGGGGAAATTTCGAGTCAATCGGTCCAAAGACCTGGAAGCTATTGAAAAAATCGGCCGAGGTTTTGAGGAAAAATGGCCGCTTTTCCTTTAAAATATTCATGTAAAATACAAATTCCACCAGAATCCGACCAAAACTGGCGAGCCTCATTCCACCGGTGAGGAGGACATGCGTGATCAATTTCGAGTCAATCGGTCGAAAGACGACCGTGGTCCGAAACCCCAGCCCCTTAACCCTAACCCTAGCCCTAACAGCAGCCTTAAGCCAGCCTCATTTAAAATGGCCCCTTTCACTAAAATATTCACCAAAAATACAAATTCCACCCGAATCCAACGGGGACTGCTGTGTCTCGTTCAGCCGGCACAGGAGCACGTTTGGGAGAAGTTTCGAGTCAATCGGTCCAAAGACCTGGAAGCTATTGAACTAAATCGGCGGGGTATTTTTTCGTGAAAAATGGTCTTTTCTTTAAAATATTCATGTAAAATACAAATTCCACCGGAATCCAACCAAAACTGGCGACCCTGCTAACACCAGTTAGGAGGACATGCCTGATCGATTTCGGGTCAATCGGTCCAGCCAATCACTAACCCTAACCCTAACCCTAACCCTAGCCTCAGCCTTAAGCCAGGCCTCATGAGAGATTGTCCCTCTGACTAAAATATTCACCAAAAATACAAATTTCACCCGAATCCAACGGGGACTGCTGTGTCTCGTTCAGCCGGTACAGGAGCACGTTTGGGGGAAATTTCGAGTCAATCGGTCCAAAGACCTGGAAGCTATTGAAAAAATCGGCCGAGGTTTTGAGGAAAAATGGCCGCTTTTCCTTTAAAATATTCATGTAAAATACAAATTCCACCAGAATCCGACCAAAACTGGCGAGCCTCATTCCACCGGTGAGGAGGACATGCGTGATCAATTTCGAGTCAATCGGTCGAAAGACGACCGTGGTCCGAAACCCCAGCCCCTTAACCCTAACCCTAGCCCTAACAGCAGCCTTAAGCCAGCCTCATTTAAAATGGCCCCTTTCACTAAAATATTCACCAAAAATACAAATTCCACCCGAATCCAACGGGGACTGCTGTGTCTCGTTCAGCCGGCACAGGAGCACGTTTGGGAGAAGTTTCGAGTCAATCGGTCCAAAGACCTGGAAGCTATTGAACTAAATCGGCGGGGTATTTTTTCGTGAAAAATGGTCTTTTCTTTAAAATATTCATGTAAAATACAAATTCCACCGGAATCCAACCAAAACTGGCGACCCTGCTTACACCAGTGAGGAGGACATGCCTGATCGATTTCGGGTCAATCGGTCCAGCCAATCACTAACCCTAACCCTAACCCTAACCCTAGCCTCAGCCTTAAGCCAGGCCTCATGAGAGATTGTCCCTCTGACTAAAATATTCACCAAAAATACAAATTTCACCCGAATCCAACGGGGACTGCTGTGTCTCGTTCAGCCGGTACAGGAGCACGTTTGGGGGAAATTTCGAGTCAATCGGTCCAAAGACCTGGAAGCTATTGAAAAAATCGGCCGAGGTTTTGAGGAAAAATGGCCGCTTTTCCTTTAAAATATTCATGTAAAATACAAATTCCACCAGAATCCGACCAAAACTGGCGAGCCTCATTCCACCGGTGAGGAGGACATGCGTGATCAATTTCGAGTCAATCGGTCAAAAGACGACCGTGGTCCGAAACCCCAGCCCCTTAACCCTAACAGCAGCCTTAAGCCAGCCTCATTTAAAATGGCCCCTTTCACTAAAATATTCACCAAAAATACAAATTCCACCCGAATCCAACGGGGACTGCTGTGTCTCGTTCAGCCGGCACGGGAGCACGTTTGGGAGAAGTTTCGAGTCAATCGGTCCAAAGACCTGGAAGCTATTGAACTAAATCGGCGGGGTATTTTTTCGTGAAAAATGGTCTTTTCTTTAAAATATTCATGTAAAATACAAATTCCACCGGAATCCAACCAAAACTGGCGACCCTGCTTACACCAGTGAGGAGGACATGCCTGATCGATTTCGGGTCAATCGGTGCAGCCAATCACTAACCCTAACCCTAACCCTAACCCTAGCCTCAGCCTTAAGCCAGGCCTCATGAGAGATTGTCCCTCTGACTAAAATATTCACCAAAAATACAAATTTCACCCGAATCCAACGGGGACTGCTGTGTCTCGTTCAGCCGGTACAGGAGCACGTTTGGGGGAAATTTCGAGTCAATCGGTCCAAAGACCTGGAAGCTATTGAAAAAATCGGCCGAGGTTTTGAGGAAAAATGGCCGCTTTTCCTTTAAAATATTCATGTAAAATACAAATTCCACCAGAATCCGACCAAAACTGGCGAGCCTCATTCCAGCGGTGAGGAGGACATGCGTGATCAATTTCGAGTCAATCGGTCGAAAGACGACCGTGGTCCGAAACCCCAGCCCCTTAACCCTAACCCTAGCCCTAACAGCAGCCTTAAGCCAGCCTCATTTAAAATGGCCCCTTTCACTAAAATATTCACCAAAAATACAAATTCCACCCGAATCCAACGGGGACTGCTGTGTCTCGTTCAGCCGGCACAGGAGCACGTTTGGGAGAAGTTTCGAGTCAATCGGTCCAAAGACCTGGAAGCTATTGAACTAAATCGGCGGGGTATTTTTTCGTGAAAAATGGTCTTTTCTTTAAAATATTCATGTAAAATACAAATTCCACCGGAATCCAACCAAAACTGGCGACCCTGCTTACACCAGTGAGGAGGACATGCCTGATCGATTTCGGGTCAATCGGTCCAGCCAATCACTAACCCTAACCCTAACCCTAACCCTAGCCTCAGCCTTAAGCCAGGCCTCATGAGAGATTGTCCCTCTGACTAAAATATTCACCAAAAATACAAATTTCACCCGAATCCAACGGGGACTGCTGTGTCTCGTTCAGCCGGTACAGGAGCACGTTTGGGGGAAATTTCGAGTCAATCGGTCCAAAGACCTGGAAGCTATTGAAAAAATCGGCCGAGGTTTTGAGGAAAAATGGCCGCTTTTCCTTTAAAATATTCATGTAAAATACAAATTCCACCAGAATCCGACCAAAACTGGCGAGCCTCATTCCAGCGGTGAGGAGGACATGCGTGATCAATTTCGAGTCAATCGGTCGAAAGACGACCGTGGTCCGAAACCCCAGCCCCTTAACCCTAACCCTAGCCCTAACAGCAGCCTTAAGCCAGCCTCATTTAAAATGGCCCCTTTCACTAAAATATTCACCAAAAATACAAATTCCACCCGAATCCAACGGGGACTGCTGTGTCTCGTTCAGCCGGCACAGGAGCACGTTTGGGAGAAGTTTCGAGTCAATCGGTCCAAAGACCTGGAAGCTATTGAACTAAATCGGCGGGGTATTTTTTCGTGAAAAATGGTCTTTTCTTTAAAATATTCATGTAAAATACAAATTCCACCGGAATCCAACCAAAACTGGCGACCCTGCTTACACCAGTGAGGAGGACATGCCTGATCGATTTCGGGTCAATCGGTCCAGCCAATCACTAACCCTAACCCTAACCCTAACCCTAGCCTCAGCCTTGAGCCAGGCCTCATGAGAGATTGTCCCTCTGACTAAAATATTCACCAAAAATACAAATTTCACCCGAATCCAACAAGGACTGCTGTGTCTCGTTCAGCCGGTACAGGAGCACGTTTGGGGGAAATTTCGAGTCAATCGGTCCAAAGACCTGGAAGCTATTGAAAAAATCGGCCGAGGTTTTGAGGAAAAATGGCCGCTTTTCCTTTAAAGTATTCATGTAAAATACAAATTCCACCAGAATCCGACCAAAACTGGCGAGCCTCATTCCACCGGTGAGGAGGACATGCGTGATCAATTTCGAGTCAATCGGTCGAAAGACGACCGTGGTCCGAAACCCCAGCCCCTTAACCCTAACCCTAGCCCTAACAGCAGCCTTAAGCCAGCCTCATTTAAAATGGCCCCTTTCACTAAAATATTCACCAAAAATACAAATTCCACCCGAATCCAACGGGGACTGCTGTGTCTCGTTCAGCCGGCACAGGAGCACGTTTGGGAGAAGTTTCGAGTCAATCGGTCCAAAGACCTGGAAGCTATTGAACTAAATCGGCGGGGTATTTTTTCGTGAAAAATGGTCTTTTCTTTAAAATATTCATGTAAAATACAAATTCCACCGGAATCCAACCAAAACTGGCGACCCTGCTTACACCAGTGAGGAGGACATGCCTGATCGATTTCGGGTCAATCGGTCCAGCCAATCACTAACCCTAACCCTAACCCTAACCCTAGCCTCAGCCTTAAGCCAGGCCTCATGAGAGATTGTCCCTCTGACTAAAATATTCACCAAAAATACAAATTTCACCCGAATCCAACGGGGACTGCTGTGTCTCGTTCAGCCGGTACAGGAGCACGTTTGGGGGAAATTTCGAGTCAATCGGTCCAAAGACCTGGAAGCTATTGAAAAAATCGGCCGAGGTTTTGAGGAAAAATGGCCGCTTTTCCTTTAAAATATTCATGTAAAATACAATTTCCACCAGAATCCGACCAAAACTGGCGAGCCTCATTCCACCGGTGAGGAGGACATGCGTGATCAATTTCGAGTCAATCGGTCGAAAGACGACCGTGGTCCGAAACCCCAGCCCCTTAACCCTAACCCTAGCCCTAACAGCAGCCTTAAGCCAGCCTCATTTAAAATGGCCCCTTTCACTAAAATATTCACCAAAAATACAAATTCCACCCGAATCCAACGGGGACTGCTGTGTCTCGTTCAGCCGGCACAGGAGCACGTTTGGGAGAAGTTTCGAGTCAATCGGTCCAAAGACCTGGAAGCTATTGAACTAAATCGGCGGGGTATTTTTTCGTGAAAAATGGTCTTTTCTTTAAAATATTCATGTAAAATACAAATTCCACCGGAATCCAACCAAAACTGGCGACCCTGCTTACACCAGTGAGGAGGACATGCCTGATCGATTTCGGGTCAATCGGTCCAGCCAATCACTAACCCTAACCCTAACCCTAACCCTAGCCTCAGCCTTAAGCCAGGCCTCATGAGAGATTGTCCCTCTGACTAAAATATTCACCAAAAATACAAATTTCACCCGAATCCAACGGGGACTGCTGTGTCTCGTTCAGCCGGTACAGGAGCACGTTTGGGGGAAATTTCGAGTCAATCGGTCCAAAGACCTGGAAGCTATTGAAAAAATCGGCCGAGGTTTTGAGGAAAAATGGCCGCTTTTCCTTTAAAATATTCATGTAAAATACAAATTCCACCAGAATCCGACCAAAACTGGCGAGCCTCATTCCACCGGTGAGGAGGACATGCGTGATCAATTTCGAGTCAATCGGTCGAAAGACGACCGTGGTCCGAAACCCCAGCCCCTTAACCCTAACCCTAGCCCTAACAGCAGCCTTAAGCCAGCCTCATTTAAAATGGCCCCTTTCACTAAAATATTCACCAAAAATACAAATTCCACCCGAATCCAACGGGGACTGCTGTGTCTCGTTCAGCCGGCACAGGAGCACGTTTGGGAGAAGTTTCGAGTCAATCGGTCCAAAGACCTGGAAGCTATTGAACTAAATCGGCGGGGTATTTTTTCGTGAAAAATGGTCTTTTCTTTAAAATATTCATGTAAAATACAAATTCCACCGGAATCCAACCAAAACTGGCGACCCTGCTTACACCAGTGAGGAGGACATGCCTGATCGATTTCGGGTCAATCGGTCCAGCCAATCACTAACCCTAACCCTAACCCTAACCCTAGCCTCAGCCTTAAGCCAGGCCTCATGAGAGATTGTCCCTCTGACTAAAATATTCACCAAAAATACAAATTTCACCCGAATCCAACGGGGACTGCTGTGTCTCGTTCAGCCGGTACAGGAGCACGTTTGGGGGAAATTTCGAGTCAATCGGTCCAAAGACCTGGAAGCTATTGAAAAAATCGGCCGAGGTTTTGAGGAAAAATGGCCGCTTTTCCTTTAAAATATTCATGTAAAATACAAATTCCACCAGAATCCGACCAAAACTGGCGAGCCTCATTCCACCGGTGAGGAGGACATGCGTGATCAATTTCGAGTCAATCGGTCGAAAGACGACCGTGGTCCGAAACCCCAGCCCCTTAACCCTAACCCTAGCCCTAACAGCAGCCTTAAGCCAGCCTCATTTAAAATGGCCCCTTTCACTAAAATATTCACCAAAAATACAAATTCCACCCGAATCCAACGGGGACTGCTGTGTCTCGTTCAGCCGGCACAGGAGCACGTTTGGGAGAAGTTTCGAGTCAATCGGTCCAAAGACCTGGAAGCTATTGAACTAAATCGGCGGGGTATTTTTTCGTGAAAAATGGTCTTTTCTTTAAAATATTCATGTAAAATACAAATTCCACCGGAATCCAACCAAAACTGGCGACCCTGCTTACACCAGTGAGGAGGACATGCCTGATCGATTTCGGGTCAATCGGTCCAGCCAATCACTAACCCTAACCCTAACCCTAACCCTAGCCTCAGCCTTAAGCCAGGCCTCATGAGAGATTGTCCCTCTGACTAAAATATTCACCAAAAATACAAATTTCACCCGAATCCAACAAGGACTGCTGTGTCTCGTTCAGCCGGTACAGGAGCACGTTTGGGGGAAATTTCGAGTCAATCGGTCCAAAGACCTGGAAGCTATTGAAAAAATCGGCCGAGGTTTTGAGGAAAAATGGCCGCTTTTCCTTTAAAGTATTCATGTAAAATACAAATTCCACCAGAATCCGACCAAAACTGGCGAGCCTCATTCCACCGGTGAGGAGGACATGCGTGATCAATTTCGAGTCAATCGGTCGAAAGACGACCGTGGTCCGAAACCCCAGCCCCTTAACCCTAACCCTAGCCCTAACAGCAGCCTTAAGCCAGCCTCATTTAAAATGGCCCCTTTCACTAAAATATTCACCAAAAATACAAATTCCACCCGAATCCAACGGGGACTGCTGTGTCTCGTTCAGCCGGCACAGGAGCACGTTTGGGAGAAGTTTCGAGTCAATCGGTCCAAAGACCTGGAAGCTATTGAACTAAATCGGCGGGGTATTTTTTCGTGAAAAATGGTCTTTTCTTTAAAATATTCATGTAAAATACAAATTCCACCGGAATCCAACCAAAACTGGCGACCCTGCTTACACCAGTGAGGAGGACATGCCTGATCGATTTCGGGTCAATCGGTCCAGCCAATCACTAACCCTAACCCTAACCCTAACCCTAGCCTCAGCCTTAAGCCAGGCCTCATGAGAGATTGTCCCTCTGACTAAAATATTCACCAAAAATACAAATTTCACCCGAATCCAACGGGGACTGCTGTGTCTCGTTCAGCCGGTACAGGAGCACGTTTGGGGGAAATTTCGAGTCAATCGGTCCAAAGACCTGGAAGCTATTGAAAAAATCGGCCGAGGTTTTGAGGAAAAATGGCCGCTTTTCCTTTAAAATATTCATGTAAAATACAATTTCCACCAGAATCCGACCAAAACTGGCGAGCCTCATTCCACCGGTGAGGAGGACATGCGTGATCAATTTCGAGTCAATCGGTCGAAAGACGACCGTGGTCCGAAACCCCAGCCCCTTAACCCTAACCCTAGCCCTAACAGCAGCCTTAAGCCAGCCTCATTTAAAATGGCCCCTTTCACTAAAATATTCACCAAAAATACAAATTCCACCCGAATCCAACGGGGACTGCTGTGTCTCGTTCAGCCGGCACAGGAGCACGTTTGGGAGAAGTTTCGAGTCAATCGGTCCAAAGACCTGGAAGCTATTGAACTAAATCGGCGGGGTATTTTTTCGTGAAAAATGGTCTTTTCTTTAAAATATTCATGTAAAATACAAATTCCACCGGAATCCAACCAAAACTGGCGACCCTGCTTACACCAGTGAGGAGGACATGCCTGATCGATTTCGGGTCAATCGGTCCAGCCAATCACTAACCCTAACCCTAACCCTAACCCTAGCCTCAGCCTTAAGCCAGGCCTCATGAGAGATTGTCCCTCTGACTAAAATATTCACCAAAAATACAAATTTCACCCGAATCCAACGGGGACTGCTGTGTCTCGTTCAGCCGGTACAGGAGCACGTTTGGGGGAAATTTCGAGTCAATCGGTCCAAAGACCTGGAAGCTATTGAAAAAATCGGCCGAGGTTTTGAGGAAAAATGGCCGCTTTTCCTTTAAAATATTCATGTAAAATACAAATTCCACCAGAATCCGACCAAAACTGGCGAGCCTCATTCCACCGGTGAGGAGGACATGCGTGATCAATTTCGAGTCAATCGGTCGAAAGACGACCGTGGTCCGAAACCCCAGCCCCTTAACCCTAACCCTAGCCCTAACAGCAGCCTTAAGCCAGCCTCATTTAAAATGGCCCCTTTCACTAAAATATTCACCAAAAATACAAATTCCACCCGAATCCAACGGGGACTGCTGTGTCTCGTTCAGCCGGCACAGGAGCACGTTTGGGAGAAGTTTCGAGTCAATCGGTCCAAAGACCTGGAAGCTATTGAACTAAATCGGCGGGGTATTTTTTCGTGAAAAATGGTCTTTTCTTTAAAATATTCATGTAAAATACAAATTCCACCGGAATCCAACCAAAACTGGCGACCCTGCTTACACCAGTGAGGAGGACATGCCTGATCGATTTCGGGTCAATCGGTCCAGCCAATCACTAACCCTAACCCTAACCCTAACCCTAGCCTCAGCCTTAAGCCAGGCCTCATGAGAGATTGTCCCTCTGACTAAAATATTCACCAAAAATACAAATTTCACCCGAATCCAACGGGGACTGCTGTGTCTCGTTCAGCCGGTACAGGAGCACGTTTGGGGGAAATTTCGAGTCAATCGGTCCAAAGACCTGGAAGCTATTGAAAAAATCGGCCGAGGTTTTGAGGAAAAATGGCCGCTTTTCCTTTAAAATATTCATGTAAAATACAAATTCCACCAGAATCCGACCAAAACTGGCGAGCCTCATTCCACCGGTGAGGAGGACATGCGTGATCAATTTCGAGTCAATCGGTCGAAAGACGACCGTGGTCCGAAACCCCAGCCCCTTAACCCTAACCCTAGCCCTAACAGCAGCCTTAAGCCAGCCTCATTTAAAATGGCCCCTTTCACTAAAATATTCACCAAAAATACAAATTCCACCCGAATCCAACGGGGACTGCTGTGTCTCGTTCAGCCGGCACAGGAGCACGTTTGGGAGAAGTTTCGAGTCAATCGGTCCAAAGACCTGGAAGCTATTGAACTAAATCGGCGGGGTATTTTTTCGTGAAAAATGGTCTTTTCTTTAAAATATTCATGTAAAATACAAATTCCACCGGAATCCAACCAAAACTGGCGACCCTGCTTACACCAGTGAGGAGGACATGCCTGATCGATTTCGGGTCAATCGGTCCAGCCAATCACTAACCCTAACCCTAACCCTAACCCTAGCCTCAGCCTTAAGCCAGGCCTCATGAGAGATTGTCCCTCTGACTAAAATATTCACCAAAAATACAAATTTCACCCGAATCCAACGGGGACTGCTGTGTCTCGTTCAGCCGGTACAGGAGCACGTTTGGGGGAAATTTCGAGTCAATCGGTCCAAAGACCTGGAAGCTATTGAAAAAATCGGCCGAGGTTTTGAGGAAAAATGGCCGCTTTTCCTTTAAAATATTCATGTAAAATACAAATTCCACCAGAATCCGACCAAAACTGGCGAGCCTCATTCCACCGGTGAGGAGGACATGCGTGATCAATTTCGAGTCAATCGGTCGAAAGACGACCGTGGTCCGAAACCCCAGCCCCTTAACCCTAACCCTAGCCCTAACAGCAGCCTTAAGCCAGCCTCATTTAAAATGGCCCCTTTCACTAAAATATTCACCAAAAATACAAATTCCACCCGAATCCAACGGGGACTGCTGTGTCTCGTTCAGCCGGCACAGGAGCACGTTTGGGAGAAGTTTCGAGTCAATCGGTCCAAAGACCTGGAAGCTATTGAACTAAATCGGCGGGGTATTTTTTCGTGAAAAATGGTCTTTTCTTTAAAATATTCATGTAAAATACAAATTCCACCGGAATCCAACCAAAACTGGCGACCCTGCTTACACCAGTGAGGAGGACATGCCTGATCGATTTCGGGTCAATCGGTCCAGCCAATCACTAACCCTAACCCTAACCCTAACCCTAGCCTCAGCCTTAAGCCAGGCCTCATGAGAGATTGTCCCTCTGACTAAAATATTCACCAAAAATACAAATTTCACCCGAATCCAACGGGGACTGCTGTGTCTCGTTCAGCCGGTACAGGAGCACGTTTGGGGGAAATTTCGAGTCAATCGGTCCAAAGACCTGGAAGCTATTGAAAAAATCGGCCGAGGTTTTGAGGAAAAATGGCCGCTTTTCCTTTAAAATATTCATGTAAAATACAATTTCCACCAGAATCCGACCAAAACTGGCGAGCCTCATTCCACCGGTGAGGAGGACATGCGTGATCAATTTCGAGTCAATCGGTCGAAAGACGACCGTGGTCCGAAACCCCAGCCCCTTAACCCTAACCCTAGCCCTAACAGCAGCCTTAAGCCAGCCTCATTTAAAATGGCCCCTTTCACTAAAATATTCACCAAAAATACAAATTCCACCCGAATCCAACGGGGACTGCTGTGTCTCGTTCAGCCGGCACAGGAGCACGTTTGGGAGAAGTTTCGAGTCAATCGGTCCAAAGACCTGGAAGCTATTGAACTAAATCGGCGGGGTATTTTTTCGTGAAAAATGGTCTTTTCTTTAAAATATTCATGTAAAATACAAATTCCACCGGAATCCAACCAAAACTGGCGACCCTGCTTACACCAGTGAGGAGGACATGCCTGATCGATTTCGGGTCAATCGGTCCAGCCAATCACTAACCCTAACCCTAACCCTAACCCTAGCCTCAGCCTTAAGCCAGGCCTCATGAGAGATTGTCCCTCTGACTAAAATATTCACCAAAAATACAAATTTCACCCGAATCCAACGGGGACTGCTGTGTCTCGTTCAGCCGGTACAGGAGCACGTTTGGGGGAAATTTCGAGTCAATCGGTCCAAAGACCTGGAAGCTATTGAAAAAATCGGCCGAGGTTTTGAGGAAAAATGGCCGCTTTTCCTTTAAAATATTCATGTAAAATACAATTTCCACCAGAATCCGACCAAAACTGGCGAGCCTCATTCCACCGGTGAGGAGGACATGCGTGATCAATTTCGAGTCAATCGGTCGAAAGACGACCGTGGTCCGAAACCCCAGCCCCTTAACCCTAACCCTAGCCCTAACAGCAGCCTTAAGCCAGCCTCATTTAAAATGGCCCCTTTCACTAAAATATTCACCAAAAATACAAATTCCACCCGAATCCAACGGGGACTGCTGTGTCTCGTTCAGCCGGCACAGGAGCACGTTTGGGAGAAGTTTCGAGTCAATCGGTCCAAAGACCTGGAAGCTATTGAACTAAATCGGCGGGGTATTTTTTCGTGAAAAATGGTCTTTTCTTTAAAATATTCATGTAAAATACAAATTCCACCGGAATCCAACCAAAACTGGCGACCCTGCTTACACCAGTGAGGAGGACATGCCTGATCGATTTCGGGTCAATCGGTCCAGCCAATCACTAACCCTAACCCTAACCCTAACCCTAGCCTCAGCCTTAAGCCAGGCCTCATGAGAGATTGTCCCTCTGACTAAAATATTCACCAAAAATACAAATTTCACCCGAATCCAACGGGGACTGCTGTGTCTCGTTCAGCCGGTACAGGAGCACGTTTGGGGGAAATTTCGAGTCAATCGGTCCAAAGACCTGGAAGCTATTGAAAAAATCGGCCGAGGTTTTGAGGAAAAATGGCCGCTTTTCCTTTAAAATATTCATGTAAAATACAAATTCCACCAGAATCCGACCAAAACTGGCGAGCCTCATTCCACCGGTGAGGAGGACATGCGTGATCAATTTCGAGTCAATCGGTCGAAAGACGACCGTGGTCCGAAACCCCAGCCCCTTAACCCTAACCCTAGCCCTAACAGCAGCCTTAAGCCAGCCTCATTTAAAATGGCCCCTTTCACTAAAATATTCACCAAAAATACAAATTCCACCCGAATCCAACGGGGACTGCTGTGTCTCGTTCAGCCGGCACAGGAGCACGTTTGGGAGAAGTTTCGAGTCAATCGGTCCAAAGACCTGGAAGCTATTGAACTAAATCGGCGGGGTATTTTTTCGTGAAAAATGGTCTTTTCTTTAAAATATTCATGTAAAATACAAATTCCACCGGAATCCAACCAAAACTGGCGACCCTGCTTACACCAGTGAGGAGGACATGCCTGATCGATTTCGGGTCAATCGGTCCAGCCAATCACTAACCCTAACCCTAACCCTAACCCTAGCCTCAGCCTTAAGCCAGGCCTCATGAGAGATTGTCCCTCTGACTAAAATATTCACCAAAAATACAAATTTCACCCGAATCCAACGGGGACTGCTGTGTCTCGTTCAGCCGGTACAGGAGCACGTTTGGGGGAAATTTCGAGTCAATCGGTCCAAAGACCTGGAAGCTATTGAAAAAATCGGCCGAGGTTTTGAGGAAAAATGGCCGCTTTTCCTTTAAAATATTCATGTAAAATACAAATTCCACCAGAATCCGACCAAAACTGGCGAGCCTCATTCCACCGGTGAGGAGGACATGCGTGATCAATTTCGAGTCAATCGGTCGAAAGACGACCGTGGTCCGAAACCCCAGCCCCTTAACCCTAACCCTAGCCCTAACAGCAGCCTTAAGCCAGCCTCATTTAAAATGGCCCCTTTCACTAAAATATTCACCAAAAATACAAATTCCACCCGAATCCAACGGGGACTGCTGTGTCTCGTTCAGCCGGCACAGGAGCACGTTTGGGAGAAGTTTCGAGTCAATCGGTCCAAAGACCTGGAAGCTATTGAACTAAATCGGCGGGGTATTTTTTCGTGAAAAATGGTCTTTTCTTTAAAATATTCATGTAAAATACAAATTCCACCGGAATCCAACCAAAACTGGCGACCCTGCTTACACCAGTGAGGAGGACATGCCTGATCGATTTCGGGTCAATCGGTCCAGCCAATCACTAACCCTAACCCTAACCCTAACCCTAGCCTCAGCCTTAAGCCAGGCCTCATGAGAGATTGTCCCTCTGACTAAAATATTCACCAAAAATACAAATTTCACCCGAATCCAACGGGGACTGCTGTGTCTCGTTCAGCCGGTACAGGAGCACGTTTGGGGGAAATTTCGAGTCAATCGGTCCAAAGACCTGGAAGCTATTGAAAAAATCGGCCGAGGTTTTGAGGAAAAATGGCCGCTTTTCCTTTAAAATATTCATGTAAAATACAAATTCCACCAGAATCCGACCAAAACTGGCGAGCCTCATTCCACCGGTGAGGAGGACATGCGTGATCAATTTCGAGTCAATCGGTCGAAAGACGACCGTGGTCCGAAACCCCAGCCCCTTAACCCTAACCCTAGCCCTAACAGCAGCCTTAAGCCAGCCTCATTTAAAATGGCCCCTTTCACTAAAATATTCACCAAAAATACAAATTCCACCCGAATCCAACGGGGACTGCTGTGTCTCGTTCAGCCGGCACAGGAGCACGTTTGGGAGAAGTTTCGAGTCAATCGGTCCAAAGACCTGGAAGCTATTGAACTAAATCGGCGGGGTATTTTTTCGTGAAAAATGGTCTTTTCTTTAAAATATTCATGTAAAATACAAATTCCACCGGAATCCAACCAAAACTGGCGACCCTGCTTACACCAGTGAGGAGGACATGCCTGATCGATTTCGGGTCAATCGGTCCAGCCAATCACTAACCCTAACCCTAACCCTAACCCTAGCCTCAGCCTTAAGCCAGGCCTCATGAGAGATTGTCCCTCTGACTAAAATATTCACCAAAAATACAAATTTCACCCGAATCCAACGGGGACTGCTGTGTCTCGTTCAGCCGGTACAGGAGCACGTTTGGGGGAAATTTCGAGTCAATCGGTCCAAAGACCTGGAAGCTATTGAAAAAATCGGCCGAGGTTTTGAGGAAAAATGGCCGCTTTTCCTTTAAAATATTCATGTAAAATACAAATTCCACCAGAATCCGACCAAAACTGGCGAGCCTCATTCCACCGGTGAGGAGGACATGCGTGATCAATTTCGAGTCAATCGGTCGAAAGACGACCGTGGTCCGAAACCCCAGCCCCTTAACCCTAACCCTAGCCCTAACAGCAGCCTTAAGCCAGCCTCATTTAAAATGGCCCCTTTCACTAAAATATTCACCAAAAATACAAATTCCACCCGAATCCAACGGGGACTGCTGTGTCTCGTTCAGCCGGCACAGGAGCACGTTTGGGAGAAGTTTCGAGTCAATCGGTCCAAAGACCTGGAAGCTATTGAACTAAATCGGCGGGGTATTTTTTCGTGAAAAATGGTCTTTTCTTTAAAATATTCATGTAAAATACAAATTCCACCGGAATCCAACCAAAACTGGCGACCCTGCTTACACCAGTGAGGAGGACATGCCTGATCGATTTCGGGTCAATCGGTCCAGCCAATCACTAACCCTAACCCTAACCCTAACCCTAGCCTCAGCCTTAAGCCAGGCCTCATGAGAGATTGTCCCTCTGACTAAAATATTCACCAAAAATACAAATTTCACCCGAATCCAACGGGGACTGCTGTGTCTCGTTCAGCCGGTACAGGAGCACGTTTGGGGGAAATTTCGAGTCAATCGGTCCAAAGACCTGGAAGCTATTGAAAAAATCGGCCGAGGTTTTGAGGAAAAATGGCCGCTTTTCCTTTAAAATATTCATGTAAAATACAAATTCCACCAGAATCCGACCAAAACTGGCGAGCCTCATTCCACCGGTGAGGAGGACATGCGTGATCAATTTCGAGTCAATCGGTCGAAAGACGACCGTGGTCCGAAACCCCAGCCCCTTAACCCTAACCCTAGCCCTAACAGCAGCCTTAAGCCAGCCTCATTTAAAATGGCCCCTTTCACTAAAATATTCACCAAAAATACAAATTCCACCCGAATCCAACGGGGACTGCTGTGTCTCGTTCAGCCGGCACAGGAGCACGTTTGGGAGAAGTTTCGAGTCAATCGGTCCAAAGACCTGGAAGCTATTGAACTAAATCGGCGGGGTATTTTTTCGTGAAAAATGGTCTTTTCTTTAAAATATTCATGTAAAATACAAATTCCACCGGAATCCAACCAAAACTGGCGACCCTGCTTACACCAGTGAGGAGGACATGCCTGATCGATTTCGGGTCAATCGGTCCAGCCAATCACTAACCCTAACCCTAACCCTAACCCTAGCCTCAGCCTTAAGCCAGGCCTCATGAGAGATTGTCCCTCTGACTAAAATATTCACCAAAAATACAAATTTCACCCGAATCCAACGGGGACTGCTGTGTCTCGTTCAGCCGGTACAGGAGCACGTTTGGGGGAAATTTCGAGTCAATCGGTCCAAAGACCTGGAAGCTATTGAAAAAATCGGCCGAGGTTTTGAGGAAAAATGGCCGCTTTTCCTTTAAAATATTCATGTAAAATACAAATTCCACCAGAATCCGACCAAAACTGGCGAGCCTCATTCCACCGGTGAGGAGGACATGCGTGATCAATTTCGAGTCAATCGGTCGAAAGACGACCGTGGTCCGAAACCCCAGCCCCTTAACCCTAACCCTAGCCCTAACAGCAGCCTTAAGCCAGCCTCATTTAAAATGGCCCCTTTCACTAAAATATTCACCAAAAATACAAATTCCACCCGAATCCAACGGGGACTGCTGTGTCTCGTTCAGCCGGCACAGGAGCACGTTTGGGAGAAGTTTCGAGTCAATCGGTCCAAAGACCTGGAAGCTATTGAACTAAATCGGCGGGGTATTTTTTCGTGAAAAATGGTCTTTTCTTTAAAATATTCATGTAAAATACAAATTCCACCGGAATCCAACCAAAACTGGCGACCCTGCTTACACCAGTGAGGAGGACATGCCTGATCGATTTCGGGTCAATCGGTCCAGCCAATCACTAACCCTAACCCTAACCCTAACCCTAGCCTCAGCCTTAAGCCAGGCCTCATGAGAGATTGTCCCTCTGACTAAAATATTCACCAAAAATACAAATTTCACCCGAATCCAACAAGGACTGCTGTGTCTCGTTCAGCCGGTACAGGAGCACGTTTGGGGGAAATTTCGAGTCAATCGGTCCAAAGACCTGGAAGCTATTGAAAAAATCGGCCGAGGTTTTGAGGAAAAATGGCCGCTTTTCCTTTAAAATATTCATGTAAAATACAAATTCCACCAGAATCCGACCAAAACTGGCGAGCCTCATTCCACCGGTGAGGAGGACATGCCTGATCAATTTCGAGTCAATCGGTCGAAAGACGACCGTGGTCCGAAACCCCAGCCCCTTAACCCTAACCCTAGCCCTAACAGCAGCCTTAAGCCAGCCTCATTTAAAATGGCCCCTTTCACTAAAATATTCACCAAAAATACAAATTCCACCCGAATCCAACGGGGACTGCTGTGTCTCGTTCAGCCGGCACAGGAGCACGTTTGGGAGAAGTTTCGAGTCAATCGGTCCAAAGACCTGGAAGCTATTGAACTAAATCGGCGGGGTATTTTTTCGTGAAAAATGGTCTTTTCTTTAAAATATTCATGTAAAATACAAATTCCACCGGAATCCAACCAAAACTGGCGACCCTGCTTACACCAGTGAGGAGGACATGCCTGATCGATTTCGGGTCAATCGGTCCAGCCAATCACTAACCCTAACCCTAACCCTAACCCTAGCCTCAGCCTTAAGCCAGGCCTCATGAGAGATTGTCCCTCTGACTAAAATATTCACCAAAAATACAAATTTCACCCGAATCCAACGGGGACTGCTGTGTCTCGTTCAGCCGGTACAGGAGCACGTTTGGGGGAAATTTCGAGTCAATCGGTCCAAAGACCTGGAAGCTATTGAAAAAATCGGCCGAGGTTTTGAGGAAAAATGGCGGCTTTTCCTTTAAAATATTCATGTAAAATACAAATTCCACCAGAATCCGACCAAAACTGGCGAGCCTCATTCCACCGGTGAGGAGGACATGCGTGATCAATTTCGAGTCAATCGGTCGAAAGACGACCGTGGTCCGAAACCCCAGCCCCTTAACCCTAACCCTAGCCCTAACAGCAGCCTTAAGCCAGCCTCATTTAAAATGGCCCCTTTCACTAAAATATTCACCAAAAATACAAATTCCACCCGAATCCAACGGGGACTGCTGTGTCTCGTTCAGCCGGCACAGGAGCACGTTTGGGAGAAGTTTCGAGTCAATCGGTCCAAAGACCTGGAAGCTATTGAACTAAATCGGCGGGGTATTTTTTCGTGAAAAATGGTCTTTTCTTTAAAATATTCATGTAAAATACAAATTCCACCGGAATCCAACCAAAACTGGCGACCCTGCTTACACCAGTGAGGAGGACATGCCTGATCGATTTCGGGTCAATCGGTCCAGCCAATCACTAACCCTAACCCTAACCCTAACCCTAGCCTCAGCCTTAAGCCAGGCCTCATGAGAGATTGTCCCTCTGACTAAAATATTCACCAAAAATACAAATTTCACCCGAATCCAACGGGGACTGCTGTGTCTCGTTCAGCCGGTACAGGAGCACGTTTGGGGGAAATTTCGAGTCAATCGGTCCAAAGACCTGGAAGCTATTGAAAAAATCGGCCGAGGTTTTGAGGAAAAATGGCCGCTTTTCCTTTAAAATATTCATGTAAAATACAAATTCCACCAGAATCCGACCAAAACTGGCGAGCCTCATTCCACCGGTGAGGAGGACATGCGTGATCAATTTCGAGTCAATCGGTCGAAAGACGACCGTGGTCCGAAACCCCAGCCCCTTAACCCTAACCCTAGCCCTAACAGCAGCCTTAAGCCAGCCTCATTTAAAATGGCCCCTTTCACTAAAATATTCACCAAAAATACAAATTCCACCCGAATCCAACGGGGACTGCTGTGTCTCGTTCAGCCGGCACAGGAGCACGTTTGGGAGAAGTTTCGAGTCAATCGGTCCAAAGACCTGGAAGCTATTGAACTAAATCGGCGGGGTATTTTTTCGTGAAAAATGGTCTTTTCTTTAAAATATTCATGTAAAATACAAATTCCACCGGAATCCAACCAAAACTGGCGACCCTGCTTACACCAGTGAGGAGGACATGCCTGATCGATTTCGGGTCAATCGGTCCAGCCAATCACTAACCCTAACCCTAACCCTAACCCTAGCCTCAGCCTTAAGCCAGGCCTCATGAGAGATTGTCCCTCTGACTAAAATATTCACCAAAAATACAAATTTCACCCGAATCCAACGGGGACTGCTGTGTCTCGTTCAGCCGGTACAGGAGCACGTTTGGGGGAAATTTCGAGTCAATCGGTCCAAAGACCTGGAAGCTATTGAAAAAATCGGCCGAGGTTTTGAGGAAAAATGGCCGCTTTTCCTTTAAAATATTCATGTAAAATACAAATTCCACCAGAATCCGACCAAAACTGGCGAGCCTCATTCCACCGGTGAGGAGGACATGCGTGATCAATTTCGAGTCAATCGGTCGAAAGACGACCGTGGTCCGAAACCCCAGCCCCTTAACCCTAACCCTAGCCCTAACAGCAGCCTTAAGCCAGCCTCATTTAAAATGGCCCCTTTCACTAAAATATTCACCAAAAATACAAATTCCACCCGAATCCAACGGGGACTGCTGTGTCTCGTTCAGCCGGCACAGGAGCACGTTTGGGAGAAGTTTCGAGTCAATCGGTCCAAAGACCTGGAAGCTATTGAACTAAATCGGCGGGGTATTTTTTCGTGAAAAATGGTCTTTTCTTTAAAATATTCATGTAAAATACAAATTCCACCGGAATCCAACCAAAACTGGCGACCCTGCTTACACCAGTGAGGAGGACATGCCTGATCGATTTCGGGTCAATCGGTCCAGCCAATCACTAACCCTAACCCTAACCCTAACCCTAGCCTCAGCCTTAAGCCAGGCCTCATGAGAGATTGTCCCTCTGACTAAAATATTCACCAAAAATACAAATTTCACCCGAATCCAACGGGGACTGCTGTGTCTCGTTCAGCCGGTACAGGAGCACGTTTGGGGGAAATTTCGAGTCAATCGGTCCAAAGACCTGGAAGCTATTGAAAAAATCGGCCGAGGTTTTGAGGAAAAATGGCCGCTTTTCCTTTAAAATATTCATGTAAAATACAAATTCCACCAGAATCCGACCAAAACTGGCGAGCCTCATTCCACCGGTGAGGAGGACATGCGTGATCAATTTCGAGTCAATCGGTCGAAAGACGACCGTGGTCCGAAACCCCAGCCCCTTAACCCTAACCCTAGCCCTAACAGCAGCCTTAAGCCAGCCTCATTTAAAATGGCCCCTTTCACTAAAATATTCACCAAAAATACAAATTCCACCCGAATCCAACGGGGACTGCTGTGTCTCGTTCAGCCGGCACAGGAGCACGTTTGGGAGAAGTTTCGAGTCAATCGGTCCAAAGACCTGGAAGCTATTGAACTAAATCGGCGGGGTATTTTTTCGTGAAAAATGGTCTTTTCTTTAAAATATTCATGTAAAATACAAATTCCACCGGAATCCAACCAAAACTGGCGACCCTGCTTACACCAGTGAGGAGGACATGCCTGATCGATTTCGGGTCAATCGGTCCAGCCAATCACTAACCCTAACCCTAACCCTAACCCTAGCCTCAGCCTTAAGCCAGGCCTCATGAGAGATTGTCCCTCTGACTAAAATATTCACCAAAAATACAAATTTCACCCGAATCCAACGGGGACTGCTGTGTCTCGTTCAGCCGGTACAGGAGCACGTTTGGGGGAAATTTCGAGTCAATCGGTCCAAAGACCTGGAAGCTATTGAAAAAATCGGCCGAGGTTTTGAGGAAAAATGGCCGCTTTTCCTTTAAAATATTCATGTAAAATACAAATTCCACCAGAATCCGACCAAAACTGGCGAGCCTCATTCCACCGGTGAGGAGGACATGCGTGATCAATTTCGAGTCAATCGGTCGAAAGGCGACCGTGGTCCGAAACCCCAGCCCCTTAACCCTAACCCTAGCCCTAACAGCAGCCTTAAGCCAGCCTCATTTAAAATGGCCCCTTTCACTAAAATATTCACCAAAAATACAAATTCCACCCGAATCCAACGGGGACTGCTGTGTCTCGTTCAGCCGGCACAGGAGCACGTTTGGGAGAAGTTTCGAGTCAATCGGTCCAAAGACCTGGAAGCTATTGAACTAAATCGGCGGGGTATTTTTTCGTGAAAAATGGTCTTTTCTTTAAAATATTCATGTAAAATACAAATTCCACCGGAATCCAACCAAAACTGGCGACCCTGCTTACACCAGTGAGGAGGACATGCCTGATCGATTTCGGGTCAATCGGTCCAGCCAATCACTAACCCTAACCCTAACCCTAACCCTAGCCTCAGCCTTAAGCCAGGCCTCATGAGAGATTGTCCCTCTGACTAAAATATTCACCAAAAATACAAATTTCACCCGAATCCAACGGGGACTGCTGTGTCTCGTTCAGCCGGTACAGGAGCACGTTTGGGGGAAATTTCGAGTCAATCGGTCCAAAGACCTGGAAGCTATTGAAAAAATCGGCCGAGGTTTTGAGGAAAAATGGCCGCTTTTCCTTTAAAATATTCATGTAAAATACAAATTCCACCAGAATCCGACCAAAACTGGCGAGCCTCATTCCACCGGTGAGGAGGACATGCGTGATCAATTTCGAGTCAATCGGTCAAAAGACGACCGTGGTCCGAAACCCCAGCCCCTTAACCCTAACAGCAGCCTTAAGCCAGCCTCATTTAAAATGGCCCCTTTCACTAAAATATTCACCAAAAATACAAATTCCACCCGAATCCAACGGGGACTGCTGTGTCTCGTTCAGCCGGCACGGGAGCACGTTTGGGAGAAGTTTCGAGTCAATCGGTCCAAAGACCTGGAAGCTATTGAACTAAATCGGCGGGGTATTTTTTCGTGAAAAATGGTCTTTTCTTTAAAATATTCATGTAAAATACAAATTCCACCGGAATCCAACCAAAACTGGCGACCCTGCTTACACCAGTGAGGAGGACATGCCTGATCGATTTCGGGTCAATCGGTCCAGCCAATCACTAACCCTAACCCTAACCCTAACCCTAGCCTCAGCCTTAAGCCAGGCCTCATGAGAGATTGTCCCTCTGACTAAAATATTCACCAAAAATACAAATTTCACCCGAATCCAACGGGGACTGCTGTGTCTCGTTCAGCCGGTACAGGAGCACGTTTGGGGGAAATTTCGAGTCAATCGGTCCAAAGACCTGGAAGCTATTGAAAAAATCGGCCGAGGTTTTGAGGAAAAATGGCCGCTTTTCCTTTAAAATATTCATGTAAAATACAAATTCCACCAGAATCCGACCAAAACTGGCGAGCCTCATTCCACCGGTGAGGAGGACATGCGTGATCAATTTCGAGTCAATCGGTCGAAAGACGACCGTGGTCCGAAACCCCAGCCCCTTAACCCTAACCCTAGCCCTAACAGCAGCCTTAAGCCAGCCTCATTTAAAATGGCCCCTTTCACTAAAATATTCACCAAAAATACAAATTCCACCCGAATCCAACGGGGACTGCTGTGTCTCGTTCAGCCGGCACAGGAGCACGTTTGGGAGAAGTTTCGAGTCAATCGGTCCAAAGACCTGGAAGCTATTGAACTAAATCGGCGGGGTATTTTTTCGTGAAAAATGGTCTTTTCTTTAAAATATTCATGTAAAATACAAATTCCACCGGAATCCAACCAAAACTGGCGACCCTGCTTACACCAGTGAGGAGGACATGCCTGATCGATTTCGGGTCAATCGGTCCAGCCAATCACTAACCCTAACCCTAACCCTAACCCTAGCCTCAGCCTTAAGCCAGGCCTCATGAGAGATTGTCCCTCTGACTAAAATATTCACCAAAAATACAAATTTCACCCGAATCCAACGGGGACTGCTGTGTCTCGTTCAGCCGGTACAGGAGCACGTTTGGGGGAAATTTCGAGTCAATCGGTCCAAAGACCTGGAAGCTATTGAAAAAATCGGCCGAGGTTTTGAGGAAAAATGGCCGCTTTTCCTTTAAAATATTCATGTAAAATACAAATTCCACCAGAATCCGACCAAAACTGGCGAGCCTCATTCCACCGGTGAGGAGGACATGCGTGATCAATTTCGAGTCAATCGGTCGAAAGACGACCGTGGTCCGAAACCCCAGCCCCTTAACCCTAACCCTAGCCCTAACAGCAGCCTTAAGCCAGCCTCATTTAAAATGGCCCCTTTCACTAAAATATTCACCAAAAATACAAATTCCACCCGAATCCAACGGGGACTGCTGTGTCTCGTTCAGCCGGCACGGGAGCACGTTTGGGAGAAGTTTCGAGTCAATCGGTCCAAAGACCTGGAAGCTATTGAACTAAATCGGCGGGGTATTTTTTCGTGAAAAATGGTCTTTTCTTTAAAATATTCATGTAAAATACAAATTCCACCGGAATCCAACCAAAACTGGCGACCCTGCTTACACCAGTGAGGAGGACATGCCTGATCGATTTCGGGTCAATCGGTCCAGCCAATCACTAACCCTAACCCTAACCCTAACCCTAGCCTCAGCCTTAAGCCAGGCCTCATGAGAGATTGTCCCTCTGACTAAAATATTCACCAAAAATACAAATTTCACCCGAATCCAACGGGGACTGCTGTGTCTCGTTCAGCCGGTACAGGAGCACGTTTGGGGGAAATTTCGAGTCAATCGGTCCAAAGACCTGGAAGCTATTGAAAAAATCGGCCGAGGTTTTGAGGAAAAATGGCCGCTTTTCCTTTAAAATATTCATGTAAAATACAAATTCCACCAGAATCCGACCAAAACTGGCGAGCCTCATTCCACCGGTGAGGAGGACATGCGTGATCAATTTCGAGTCAATCGGTCGAAAGACGACCGTGGTCCGAAACCCCAGCCCCTTAATCCTAACCCTAGCCCTAACAGCAGCCTTAAGCCAGCCTCATTTAAAATGGCCCCTTTCACTAAAATATTCACCAAAAATACAAATTCCACCCGAATCCAACGGGGACTGCTGTGTCTCGTTCAGCCGGCACAGGAGCACGTTTGGGAGAAGTTTCGAGTCAATCGGTCCAAAGACCTGGAAGCTATTGAACTAAATCGGCGGGGTATTTTTTCGTGAAAAATGGTCTTTTCTTTAAAATATTCATGTAAAATACAAATTCCACCGGAATCCAACCAAAACTGGCGACCCTGCTTACACCAGTGAGGAGGACATGCCTGATCGATTTCGGGTCAATCGGTCCAGCCAATCACTAACCCTAACCCTAACCCTAACCCTAGCCTCAGCCTTAAGCCAGGCCTCATGAGAGATTGTCCCTCTGACTAAAATATTCACCAAAAATACAAATTTCACCCGAATCCAACGGGGACTGCTGTGTCTCGTTCAGCCGGTACAGGAGCACGTTTGGGGGAAATTTCGAGTCAATCGGTCCAAAGACCTGGAAGCTATTGAAAAAATCGGCCGAGGTTTTGAGGAAAAATGGCCGCTTTTCCTTTAAAATATTCATGTAAAATACAAATTCCACCAGAATCCGACCAAAACTGGCGAGCCTCATTCCACCGGTGAGGAGGACATGCGTGATCAATTTCGAGTCAATCGGTCGAAAGACGACCGTGGTCCGAAACCCCAGCCCCTTAACCCTAACCCTAGCCCTAACAGCAGCCTTAAGCCAGCCTCATTTAAAATGGCCCCTTTCACTAAAATATTCACCAAAAATACAAATTCCACCCGAATCCAACGGGGACTGCTGTGTCTCGTTCAGCCGGCACAGGAGCACGTTTGGGAGAAGTTTCGAGTCAATCGGTCCAAAGACCTGGAAGCTATTGAACTAAATCGGCGGGGTATTTTTTCGTGAAAAATGGTCTTTTCTTTAAAATATTCATGTAAAATACAAATTCCACCGGAATCCAACCAAAACTGGCGACCCTGCTTACACCAGTGAGGAGGACATGCCTGATCGATTTCGGGTCAATCGGTCCAGCCAATCACTAACCCTAACCCTAACCCTAACCCTAGCCTCAGCCTTAAGCCAGGCCTCATGAGAGATTGTCCCTCTGACTAAAATATTCACCAAAAATACAAATTTCACCCGAATCCAACGGGGACTGCTGTGTCTCGTTCAGCCGGTACAGGAGCACGTTTGGGGGAAATTTCGAGTCAATCGGTCCAAAGACCTGGAAGCTATTGAAAAAATCGGCCGAGGTTTTGAGGAAAAATGGCCGCTTTTCCTTTAAAATATTCATGTAAAATACAAATTCCACCAGAATCCGACCAAAACTGGCGAGCCTCATTCCACCGGTGAGGAGGACATGCGTGATCAATTTCGAGTCAATCGGTCGAAAGGCGACCGTGGTCCGAAACCCCAGCCCCTTAACCCTAACCCTAGCCCTAACAGCAGCCTTAAGCCAGCCTCATTTAAAATGGCCCCTTTCACTAAAATATTCACCAAAAATACAAATTCCACCCGAATCCAACGGGGACTGCTGTGTCTCGTTCAGCCGGCACAGGAGCACGTTTGGGAGAAGTTTCGAGTCAATCGGTCCAAAGACCTGGAAGCTATTGAACTAAATCGGCGGGGTATTTTTTCGTGAAAAATGGTCTTTTCTTTAAAATATTCATGTAAAATACAAATTCCACCGGAATCCAACCAAAACTGGCGACCCTGCTTACACCAGTGAGGAGGACATGCCTGATCGATTTCGGGTCAATCGGTCCAGCCAATCACTAACCCTAACCCTAACCCTAACCCTAGCCTCAGCCTTAAGCCAGGCCTCATGAGAGATTGTCCCTCTGACTAAAATATTCACCAAAAATACAAATTTCACCCGAATCCAACGGGGACTGCTGTGTCTCGTTCAGCCGGTACAGGAGCACGTTTGGGGGAAATTTCGAGTCAATCGGTCCAAAGACCTGGAAGCTATTGAAAAAATCGGCCGAGGTTTTGAGGAAAAATGGCCGCTTTTCCTTTAAAATATTCATGTAAAATACAAATTCCACCAGAATCCGACCAAAACTGGCGAGCCTCATTCCACCGGTGAGGAGGACATGCGTGATCAATTTCGAGTCAATCGGTCGAAAGACGACCGTGGTCCGAAACCCCAGCCCCTTAACCCTAACCCTAGCCCTAACAGCAGCCTTAAGCCAGCCTCATTTAAAATGGCCCCTTTCACTAAAATATTCACCAAAAATACAAATTCCACCCGAATCCAACGGGGACTGCTGTGTCTCGTTCAGCCGGCACAGGAGCACGTTTGGGAGAAGTTTCGAGTCAATCGGTCCAAAGACCTGGAAGCTATTGAACTAAATCGGCGGGGTATTTTTTCGTGAAAAATGGTCTTTTCTTTAAAATATTCATGTAAAATACAAATTCCACCGGAATCCAACCAAAACTGGCGACCCTGCTTACACCAGTGAGGAGGACATGCCTGATCGATTTCGGGTCAATCGGTCCAGCCAATCACTAACCCTAACCCTAACCCTAACCCTAGCCTCAGCCTTAAGCCAGGCCTCATGAGAGATTGTCCCTCTGACTAAAATATTCACCAAAAATACAAATTTCACCCGAATCCAACGGGGACTGCTGTGTCTCGTTCAGCCGGTACAGGAGCACGTTTGGGGGAAATTTCGAGTCAATCGGTCCAAAGACCTGGAAGCTATTGAAAAAATCGGCCGAGGTTTTGAGGAAAAATGGCCGCTTTTCCTTTAAAATATTCATGTAAAATACAAATTCCACCAGAATCCGACCAAAACTGGCGAGCCTCATTCCACCGGTGAGGAGGACATGCGTGATCAATTTCGAGTCAATCGGTCGAAAGACGACCGTGGTCCGAAACCCCAGCCCCTTAACCCTAACCCTAGCCCTAACAGCAGCCTTAAGCCAGCCTCATTTAAAATGGCCCCTTTCACTAAAATATTCACCAAAAATACAAATTCCACCCGAATCCAACGGGGACTGCTGTGTCTCGTTCAGCCGGCACAGGAGCACGTTTGGGAGAAGTTTCGAGTCAATCGGTCCAAAGACCTGGAAGCTATTGAACTAAATCGGCGGGGTATTTTTTCGTGAAAAATGGTCTTTTCTTTAAAATATTCATGTAAAATACAAATTCCACCGGAATCCAACCAAAACTGGCGACCCTGCTTACACCAGTGAGGAGGACATGCCTGATCGATTTCGGGTCAATCGGTCCAGCCAATCACTAACCCTAACCCTAACCCTAACCCTAGCCTCAGCCTTAAGCCAGGCCTCATGAGAGATTGTCCCTCTGACTAAAATATTCACCAAAAATACAAATTTCACCCGAATCCAACGGGGACTGCTGTGTCTCGTTCAGCCGGTACAGGAGCACGTTTGGGGGAAATTTCGAGTCAATCGGTCCAAAGACCTGGAAGCTATTGAAAAAATCGGCCGAGGTTTTGAGGAAAAATGGCCGCTTTTCCTTTAAAATATTCATGTAAAATACAAATTCCACCAGAATCCGACCAAAACTGGCGAGCCTCATTCCACCGGTGAGGAGGACATGCGTGATCAATTTCGAGTCAATCGGTCGAAAGGCGACCGTGGTCCGAAACCCCAGCCCCTTAACCCTAACCCTAGCCCTAACAGCAGCCTTAAGCCAGCCTCATTTAAAATGGCCCCTTTCACTAAAATATTCACCAAAAATACAAATTCCACCCGAATCCAACGGGGACTGCTGTGTCTCGTTCAGCCGGCACAGGAGCACGTTTGGGAGAAGTTTCGAGTCAATCGGTCCAAAGACCTGGAAGCTATTGAACTAAATCGGCGGGGTATTTTTTCGTGAAAAATGGTCTTTTCTTTAAAATATTCATGTAAAATACAAATTCCACCGGAATCCAACCAAAACTGGCGACCCTGCTTACACCAGTGAGGAGGACATGCCTGATCGATTTCGGGTCAATCGGTCCAGCCAATCACTAACCCTAACCCTAACCCTAACCCTAGCCTCAGCCTTAAGCCAGGCCTCATGAGAGATTGTCCCTCTGACTAAAATATTCACCAAAAATACAAATTTCACCCGAATCCAACGGGGACTGCTGTGTCTCGTTCAGCCGGTACAGGAGCACGTTTGGGGGAAATTTCGAGTCAATCGGTCCAAAGACCTGGAAGCTATTGAAAAAATCGGCCGAGGTTTTGAGGAAAAATGGCCGCTTTTCCTTTAAAATATTCATGTAAAATACAAATTCCACCAGAATCCGACCAAAACTGGCGAGCCTCATTCCACCGGTGAGGAGGACATGCGTGATCAATTTCGAGTCAATCGGTCAAAAGACGACCGTGGTCCGAAACCCCAGCCCCTTAACCCTAACAGCAGCCTTAAGCCAGCCTCATTTAAAATGGCCCCTTTCACTAAAATATTCACCAAAAATACAAATTCCACCCGAATCCAACGGGGACTGCTGTGTCTCGTTCAGCCGGCACGGGAGCACGTTTGGGAGAAGTTTCGAGTCAATCGGTCCAAAGACCTGGAAGCTATTGAACTAAATCGGCGGGGTATTTTTTCGTGAAAAATGGTCTTTTCTTTAAAATATTCATGTAAAATACAAATTCCACCGGAATCCAACCAAAACTGGCGACCCTGCTTACACCAGTGAGGAGGACATGCCTGATCGATTTCGGGTCAATCGGTCCAGCCAATCACTAACCCTAACCCTAACCCTAACCCTAGCCTCAGCCTTAAGCCAGGCCTCATGAGAGATTGTCCCTCTGACTAAAATATTCACCAAAAATACAAATTTCACCCGAATCCAACGGGGACTGCTGTGTCTCGTTCAGCCGGTACAGGAGCACGTTTGGGGGAAATTTCGAGTCAATCGGTCCAAAGACCTGGAAGCTATTGAAAAAATCGGCCGAGGTTTTGAGGAAAAATGGCCGCTTTTCCTTTAAAATATTCATGTAAAATACAAATTCCACCAGAATCCGACCAAAACTGGCGAGCCTCATTCCACCGGTGAGGAGGACATGCGTGATCAATTTCGAGTCAATCGGTCGAAAGACGACCGTGGTCCGAAACCCCAGCCCCTTAATCCTAACCCTAGCCCTAACAGCAGCCTTAAGCCAGCCTCATTTAAAATGGCCCCTTTCACTAAAATATTCACCAAAAATACAAATTCCACCCGAATCCAACGGGGACTGCTGTGTCTCGTTCAGCCGGCACAGGAGCACGTTTGGGAGAAGTTTCGAGTCAATCGGTCCAAAGACCTGGAAGCTATTGAACTAAATCGGCGGGGTATTTTTTCGTGAAAAATGGTCTTTTCTTTAAAATATTCATGTAAAATACAAATTCCACCGGAATCCAACCAAAACTGGCGACCCTGCTTACACCAGTGAGGAGGACATGCCTGATCGATTTCGGGTCAATCGGTCCAGCCAATCACTAACCCTAACCCTAACCCTAACCCTAGCCTCAGCCTTAAGCCAGGCCTCATGAGAGATTGTCCCTCTGACTAAAATATTCACCAAAAATACAAATTTCACCCGAATCCAACGGGGACTGCTGTGTCTCGTTCAGCCGGTACAGGAGCACGTTTGGGGGAAATTTCGAGTCAATCGGTCCAAAGACCTGGAAGCTATTGAAAAAATCGGCCGAGGTTTTGAGGAAAAATGGCCGCTTTTCCTTTAAAATATTCATGTAAAATACAAATTCCACCAGAATCCGACCAAAACTGGCGAGCCTCATTCCACCGGTGAGGAGGACATGCGTGATCAATTTCGAGTCAATCGGTCGAAAGACGACCGTGGTCCGAAACCCCAGCCCCTTAACCCTAACCCTAGCCCTAACAGCAGCCTTAAGCCAGCCTCATTTAAAATGGCCCCTTTCACTAAAATATTCACCAAAAATACAAATTCCACCCGAATCCAACGGGGACTGCTGTGTCTCGTTCAGCCGGCACAGGAGCACGTTTGGGAGAAGTTTCGAGTCAATCGGTCCAAAGACCTGGAAGCTATTGAACTAAATCGGCGGGGTATTTTTTCGTGAAAAATGGTCTTTTCTTTAAAATATTCATGTAAAATACAAATTCCACCGGAATCCAACCAAAACTGGCGACCCTGCTTACACCAGTGAGGAGGACATGCCTGATCGATTTCGGGTCAATCGGTCCAGCCAATCACTAACCCTAACCCTAACCCTAACCCTAGCCTCAGCCTTAAGCCAGGCCTCATGAGAGATTGTCCCTCTGACTAAAATATTCACCAAAAATACAAATTTCACCCGAATCCAACGGGGACTGCTGTGTCTCGTTCAGCCGGTACAGGAGCACGTTTGGGGGAAATTTCGAGTCAATCGGTCCAAAGACCTGGAAGCTATTGAAAAAATCGGCCGAGGTTTTGAGGAAAAATGGCCGCTTTTCCTTTAAAATATTCATGTAAAATACAAATTCCACCAGAATCCGACCAAAACTGGCGAGCCTCATTCCACCGGTGAGGAGGACATGCGTGATCAATTTCGAGTCAATCGGTCGAAAGACGACCGTGGTCCGAAACCCCAGCCCCTTAACCCTAACCCTAGCCCTAACAGCAGCCTTAAGCCAGCCTCATTTAAAATGGCCCCTTTCACTAAAATATTCACCAAAAATACAAATTCCACCCGAATCCAACGGGGACTGCTGTGTCTCGTTCAGCCGGCACAGGAGCACGTTTGGGAGAAGTTTCGAGTCAATCGGTCCAAAGACCTGGAAGCTATTGAACTAAATCGGCGGGGTATTTTTTCGTGAAAAATGGTCTTTTCTTTAAAATATTCATGTAAAATACAAATTCCACCGGAATCCAACCAAAACTGGCGACCCTGCTAACACCAGTTAGGAGGACATGCCTGATCGATTTCGGGTCAATCGGTCCAGCCAATCACTAACCCTAACCCTAACCCTAACCCTAGCCTCAGCCTTAAGCCAGGCCTCATGAGAGATTGTCCCTCTGACTAAAATATTCACCAAAAATACAAATTTCACCCGAATCCAACGGGGACTGCTGTGTCTCGTTCAGCCGGTACAGGAGCACGTTTGGGGGAAATTTCGAGTCAATCGGTCCAAAGACCTGGAAGCTATTGAAAAAATCGGCCGAGGTTTTGAGGAAAAATGGCCGCTTTTCCTTTAAAATATTCATGTAAAATACAAATTCCACCAGAATCCGACCAAAACTGGCGAGCCTCATTCCACCGGTGAGGAGGACATGCGTGATCAATTTCGAGTCAATCGGTCGAAAGGCGACCGTGGTCCGAAACCCCAGCCCCTTAACCCTAACCCTAGCCCTAACAGCAGCCTTAAGCCAGCCTCATTTAAAATGGCCCCTTTCACTAAAATATTCACCAAAAATACAAATTCCACCCGAATCCAACGGGGACTGCTGTGTCTCGTTCAGCCGGCACAGGAGCACGTTTGGGAGAAGTTTCGAGTCAATCGGTCCAAAGACCTGGAAGCTATTGAACTAAATCGGCGGGGTATTTTTTCGTGAAAAATGGTCTTTTCTTTAAAATATTCATGTAAAATACAAATTCCACCGGAATCCAACCAAAACTGGCGACCCTGCTTACACCAGTGAGGAGGACATGCCTGATCGATTTCGGGTCAATCGGTCCAGCCAATCACTAACCCTAACCCTAACCCTAACCCTAGCCTCAGCCTTAAGCCAGGCCTCATGAGAGATTGTCCCTCTGACTAAAATATTCACCAAAAATACAAATTTCACCCGAATCCAACGGGGACTGCTGTGTCTCGTTCAGCCGGTACAGGAGCACGTTTGGGGGAAATTTCGAGTCAATCGGTCCAAAGACCTGGAAGCTATTGAAAAAATCGGCCGAGGTTTTGAGGAAAAATGGCCGCTTTTCCTTTAAAATATTCATGTAAAATACAAATTCCACCAGAATCCGACCAAAACTGGCGAGCCTCATTCCACCGGTGAGGAGGACATGCGTGATCAATTTCGAGTCAATCGGTCAAAAGACGACCGTGGTCCGAAACCCCAGCCCCTTAACCCTAACAGCAGCCTTAAGCCAGCCTCATTTAAAATGGCCCCTTTCACTAAAATATTCACCAAAAATACAAATTCCACCCGAATCCAACGGGGACTGCTGTGTCTCGTTCAGCCGGCACGGGAGCACGTTTGGGAGAAGTTTCGAGTCAATCGGTCCAAAGACCTGGAAGCTATTGAACTAAATCGGCGGGGTATTTTTTCGTGAAAAATGGTCTTTTCTTTAAAATATTCATGTAAAATACAAATTCCACCGGAATCCAACCAAAACTGGCGACCCTGCTTACACCAGTGAGGAGGACATGCCTGATCGATTTCGGGTCAATCGGTCCAGCCAATCACTAACCCTAACCCTAACCCTAACCCTAGCCTCAGCCTTAAGCCAGGCCTCATGAGAGATTGTCCCTCTGACTAAAATATTCACCAAAAATACAAATTTCACCCGAATCCAACGGGGACTGCTGTGTCTCGTTCAGCCGGTACAGGAGCACGTTTGGGGGAAATTTCGAGTCAATCGGTCCAAAGACCTGGAAGCTATTGAAAAAATCGGCCGAGGTTTTGAGGAAAAATGGCCGCTTTTCCTTTAAAATATTCATGTAAAATACAAATTCCACCAGAATCCGACCAAAACTGGCGAGCCTCATTCCACCGGTGAGGAGGACATGCGTGATCAATTTCGAGTCAATCGGTCGAAAGACGACCGTGGTCCGAAACCCCAGCCCCTTAATCCTAACCCTAGCCCTAACAGCAGCCTTAAGCCAGCCTCATTTAAAATGGCCCCTTTCACTAAAATATTCACCAAAAATACAAATTCCACCCGAATCCAACGGGGACTGCTGTGTCTCGTTCAGCCGGCACAGGAGCACGTTTGGGAGAAGTTTCGAGTCAATCGGTCCAAAGACCTGGAAGCTATTGAACTAAATCGGCGGGGTATTTTTTCGTGAAAAATGGTCTTTTCTTTAAAATATTCATGTAAAATACAAATTCCACCGGAATCCAACCAAAACTGGCGACCCTGCTTACACCAGTGAGGAGGACATGCCTGATCGATTTCGGGTCAATCGGTCCAGCCAATCACTAACCCTAACCCTAACCCTAACCCTAGCCTCAGCCTTAAGCCAGGCCTCATGAGAGATTGTCCCTCTGACTAAAATATTCACCAAAAATACAAATTTCACCCGAATCCAACGGGGACTGCTGTGTCTCGTTCAGCCGGTACAGGAGCACGTTTGGGGGAAATTTCGAGTCAATCGGTCCAAAGACCTGGAAGCTATTGAAAAAATCGGCCGAGGTTTTGAGGAAAAATGGCCGCTTTTCCTTTAAAATATTCATGTAAAATACAAATTCCACCAGAATCCGACCAAAACTGGCGAGCCTCATTCCACCGGTGAGGAGGACATGCGTGATCAATTTCGAGTCAATCGGTCAAAAGACGACCGTGGTCCGAAACCCCAGCCCCTTAACCCTAACAGCAGCCTTAAGCCAGCCTCATTTAAAATGGCCCCTTTCACTAAAATATTCACCAAAAATACAAATTCCACCCGAATCCAACGGGGACTGCTGTGTCTCGTTCAGCCGGCACGGGAGCACGTTTGGGAGAAGTTTCGAGTCAATCGGTCCAAAGACCTGGAAGCTATTGAACTAAATCGGCGGGGTATTTTTTCGTGAAAAATGGTCTTTTCTTTAAAATATTCATGTAAAATACAAATTCCACCGGAATCCAACCAAAACTGGCGACCCTGCTTACACCAGTGAGGAGGACATGCCTGATCGATTTCGGGTCAATCGGTCCAGCCAATCACTAACCCTAACCCTAACCCTAACCCTAGCCTCAGCCTTAAGCCAGGCCTCATGAGAGATTGTCCCTCTGACTAAAATATTCACCAAAAATACAAATTTCACCCGAATCCAACGGGGACTGCTGTGTCTCGTTCAGCCGGTACAGGAGCACGTTTGGGGGAAATTTCGAGTCAATCGGTCCAAAGACCTGGAAGCTATTGAAAAAATCGGCCGAGGTTTTGAGGAAAAATGGCCGCTTTTCCTTTAAAATATTCATGTAAAATACAAATTCCACCAGAATCCGACCAAAACTGGCGAGCCTCATTCCACCGGTGAGGAGGACATGCGTGATCAATTTCGAGTCAATCGGTCGAAAGACGACCGTGGTCCGAAACCCCAGCCCCTTAATCCTAACCCTAGCCCTAACAGCAGCCTTAAGCCAGCCTCATTTAAAATGGCCCCTTTCACTAAAATATTCACCAAAAATACAAATTCCACCCGAATCCAACGGGGACTGCTGTGTCTCGTTCAGCCGGCACAGGAGCACGTTTGGGAGAAGTTTCGAGTCAATCGGTCCAAAGACCTGGAAGCTATTGAACTAAATCGGCGGGGTATTTTTTCGTGAAAAATGGTCTTTTCTTTAAAATATTCATGTAAAATACAAATTCCACCGGAATCCAACCAAAACTGGCGACCCTGCTTACACCAGTGAGGAGGACATGCCTGATCGATTTCGGGTCAATCGGTCCAGCCAATCACTAACCCTAACCCTAACCCTAACCCTAGCCTCAGCCTTAAGCCAGGCCTCATGAGAGATTGTCCCTCTGACTAAAATATTCACCAAAAATACAAATTTCACCCGAATCCAACGGGGACTGCTGTGTCTCGTTCAGCCGGTACAGGAGCACGTTTGGGGGAAATTTCGAGTCAATCGGTCCAAAGACCTGGAAGCTATTGAAAAAATCGGCCGAGGTTTTGAGGAAAAATGGCCGCTTTTCCTTTAAAATATTCATGTAAAATACAAATTCCACCAGAATCCGACCAAAACTGGCGAGCCTCATTCCACCGGTGAGGAGGACATGCGTGATCAATTTCGAGTCAATCGGTCGAAAGACGACCGTGGTCCGAAACCCCAGCCCCTTAACCCTAACCCTAGCCCTAACAGCAGCCTTAAGCCAGCCTCATTTAAAATGGCCCCTTTCACTAAAATATTCACCAAAAATACAAATTCCACCCGAATCCAACGGGGACTGCTGTGTCTCGTTCAGCCGGCACAGGAGCACGTTTGGGAGAAGTTTCGAGTCAATCGGTCCAAAGACCTGGAAGCTATTGAACTAAATCGGCGGGGTATTTTTTCGTGAAAAATGGTCTTTTCTTTAAAATATTCATGTAAAATACAAATTCCACCGGAATCCAACCAAAACTGGCGACCCTGCTTACACCAGTGAGGAGGACATGCCTGATCGATTTCGGGTCAATCGGTCCAGCCAATCACTAACCCTAACCCTAACCCTAACCCTAGCCTCAGCCTTAAGCCAGGCCTCATGAGAGATTGTCCCTCTGACTAAAATATTCACCAAAAATACAAATTTCACCCGAATCCAACGGGGACTGCTGTGTCTCGTTCAGCCGGTACAGGAGCACGTTTGGGGGAAATTTCGAGTCAATCGGTCCAAAGACCTGGAAGCTATTGAAAAAATCGGCCGAGGTTTTGAGGAAAAATGGCCGCTTTTCCTTTAAAATATTCATGTAAAATACAAATTCCACCAGAATCCGACCAAAACTGGCGAGCCTCATTCCACCGGTGAGGAGGACATGCGTGATCAATTTCGAGTCAATCGGTCGAAAGGCGACCGTGGTCCGAAACCCCAGCCCCTTAACCCTAACCCTAGCCCTAACAGCAGCCTTAAGCCAGCCTCATTTAAAATGGCCCCTTTCACTAAAATATTCACCAAAAATACAAATTCCACCCGAATCCAACGGGGACTGCTGTGTCTCGTTCAGCCGGCACAGGAGCACGTTTGGGAGAAGTTTCGAGTCAATCGGTCCAAAGACCTGGAAGCTATTGAACTAAATCGGCGGGGTATTTTTTCGTGAAAAATGGTCTTTTCTTTAAAATATTCATGTAAAATACAAATTCCACCGGAATCCAACCAAAACTGGCGACCCTGCTTACACCAGTGAGGAGGACATGCCTGATCGATTTCGGGTCAATCGGTCCAGCCAATCACTAACCCTAACCCTAACCCTAACCCTAGCCTCAGCCTTAAGCC
Source organism: Pagrus pagrus (assembly GCF_965226575.1). NCBI lineage: Eukaryota > Metazoa > Chordata > Actinopteri > Spariformes > Sparidae > Pagrus > Pagrus pagrus. Next base: position 43,379 of record NW_028175363.1, read on the forward strand.
AGGCCTCATGAGAGATTGTCCCTCTGACTAAAATATTCACCAAAAATACAAATTTCACCCGAATCCAACGGGGACTGCTGTGTCTCGTTCAGCCGGTACAGGAGCACGTTTGGGGGAAATTTCGAGTCAATCGGTCCAAAGACCTGGAAGCTATTGAAAAAATCGGCCGAGGTTTTGAGGAAAAATGGCCGCTTTTCCTTTAAAATATTCATGTAAAATACAAATTCCACCAGAATCCGACCAAAACTGGCGAGCCTCATTCCACCGGTGAGGAGGACATGCGTGATCAATTTCGAGTCAATCGGTCAAAAGACGACCGTGGTCCGAAACCCCAGCCCCTTAACCCTAACAGCAGCCTTAAGCCAGCCTCATTTAAAATGGCCCCTTTCACTAAAATATTCACCAAAAATACAAATTCCACCCGAATCCAACGGGGACTGCTGTGTCTCGTTCAGCCGGCACGGGAGCACGTTTGGGAGAAGTTTCGAGTCAATCGGTCCAAAGACCTGGAAGCTATTGAACTAAATCGGCGGGGTATTTTTTCGTGAAAAATGGTCTTTTCTTTAAAATATTCATGTAAAATACAAATTCCACCGGAATCCAACCAAAACTGGCGACCCTGCTTACACCAGTGAGGAGGACATGCCTGATCGATTTCGGGTCAATCGGTCCAGCCAATCACTAACCCTAACCCTAACCCTAACCCTAGCCTCAGCCTTAAGCCAGGCCTCATGAGAGATTGTCCCTCTGACTAAAATATTCACCAAAAATACAAATTTCACCCGAATCCAACGGGGACTGCTGTGTCTCGTTCAGCCGGTACAGGAGCACGTTTGGGGGAAATTTCGAGTCAATCGGTCCAAAGACCTGGAAGCTATTGAAAAAATCGGCCGAGGTTTTGAGGAAAAATGGCCGCTTTTCCTTTAAAATATTCATGTAAAATACAAATTCCACCAGAATCCGACCAAAACTGGCGAGCCTCATTCCACCGGTGAGGAGGACATGCGTGATCAATTTCGAGTCAATCGGTCGAAAGACGACCGTGGTCCGAAACCCCAGCCCCTTAATCCTAACCCTAGCCCTAACAGCAGCCTTAAGCCAGCCTCATTTAAAATGGCCCCTTTCACTAAAATATTCACCAAAAATACAAATTCCACCCGAATCCAACGGGGACTGCTGTGTCTCGTTCAGCCGGCACAGGAGCACGTTTGGGAGAAGTTTCGAGTCAATCGGTCCAAAGACCTGGAAGCTATTGAACTAAATCGGCGGGGTATTTTTTCGTGAAAAATGGTCTTTTCTTTAAAATATTCATGTAAAATACAAATTCCACCGGAATCCAACCAAAACTGGCGACCCTGCTTACACCAGTGAGGAGGACATGCCTGATCGATTTCGGGTCAATCGGTCCAGCCAATCACTAACCCTAACCCTAACCCTAACCCTAGCCTCAGCCTTAAGCCAGGCCTCATGAGAGATTGTCCCTCTGACTAAAATATTCACCAAAAATACAAATTTCACCCGAATCCAACGGGGACTGCTGTGTCTCGTTCAGCCGGTACAGGAGCACGTTTGGGGGAAATTTCGAGTCAATCGGTCCAAAGACCTGGAAGCTATTGAAAAAATCGGCCGAGGTTTTGAGGAAAAATGGCCGCTTTTCCTTTAAAATATTCATGTAAAATACAAATTCCACCAGAATCCGACCAAAACTGGCGAGCCTCATTCCACCGGTGAGGAGGACATGCGTGATCAATTTCGAGTCAATCGGTCGAAAGACGACCGTGGTCCGAAACCCCAGCCCCTTAATCCTAACCCTAGCCCTAACAGCAGCCTTAAGCCAGCCTCATTTAAAATGGCCCCTTTCACTAAAATATTCACCAAAAATACAAATTCCACCCGAATCCAACGGGGACTGCTGTGTCTCGTTCAGCCGGCACAGGAGCACGTTTGGGAGAAGTTTCGAGTCAATCGGTCCAAAGACCTGGAAGCTATTGAACTAAATCGGCGGGGTATTTTTTCGTGAAAAATGGTCTTTTCTTTTAAATATTCATGTAAAATACAAATTCCACCGGAATCCAACCAAAACTGGCGACCCTGCTTACACCAGTGAGGAGGACATGCCTGATCGATTTCGGGTCAATCGGTGCAGCCAATCACTAACCCTAACCCTAACCCTAACCCTAGCCTCAGCCTTAAGCCAGGCCTCATGAGAGATTGTCCCTCTGACTAAAATATTCACCAAAAATACAAATTTCACCCGAATCCAACGGGGACTGCTGTGTCTCGTTCAGCCGGTACAGGAGCACGTTTGGGGGAAATTTCGAGTCAATCGGTCCAAAGACCTGGAAGCTATTGAAAAAATCGGCCGAGGTTTTGAGGAAAAATGGCCGCTTTTCCTTTAAAATATTCATGTAAAATACAAATTCCACCAGAATCCGACCAAAACTGGCGAGCCTCATTCCACCGGTGAGGAGGACATGCGTGATCAATTTCGAGTCAATCGGTCAAAAGACGACCGTGGTCCGAAACCCCAGCCCCTTAACCCTAACAGCAGCCTTAAGCCAGCCTCATTTAAAATGGCCCCTTTCACTAAAATATTCACCAAAAATACAAATTCCACCCGAATCCAACGGGGACTGCTGTGTCTCGTTCAGCCGGCACGGGAGCATGTTTGGGAGAAGTTTCGAGTCAATCGGTCCAAAGACCTGGAAGCTATTGAACTAAATCGGCGGGGTATTTTTTCGTGAAAAATGGTCTTTTCTTTAAAATATTCATGTAAAATACAAATTCCACCGGAATCCAACCAAAACTGGCGACCCTGCTTACACCAGTGAGGAGGACATGCCTGATCGATTTCGGGTCAATCGGTCCAGCCAATCACTAACCCTAACCCTAACCCTAACCCTAGCCTCAGCCTTAAGCCAGGCCTCATGAGAGATTGTCCCTCTGACTAAAATATTCACCAAAAATACAAATTTCACCCGAATCCAACGGGGACTGCTGTGTCTCGTTCAGCCGGTACAGGAGCACGTTTGGGGGAAATTTCGAGTCAATCGGTCCAAAGACCTGGAAGCTATTGAAAAAATCGGCCGAGGTTTTGAGGAAAAATGGCCGCTTTTCCTTTAAAATATTCATGTAAAATACAAATTCCACCAGAATCCGACCAAAACTGGCGAGCCTCATTCCACCGGTGAGGAGGACATGCGTGATCAATTTCGAGTCAATCGGTCAAAAGACGACCGTGGTCCGAAACCCCAGCCCCTTAACCCTAACAGCAGCCTTAAGCCAGCCTCATTTAAAATGGCCCCTTTCACTAAAATATTCACCAAAAATACAAATTCCACCCGAATCCAACGGGGACTGCTGTGTCTCGTTCAGCCGGCACGGGAGCACGTTTGGGAGAAGTTTCGAGTCAATCGGTCCAAAGACCTGGAAGCTATTGAACTAAATCGGCGGGGTATTTTTTCGTGAAAAATGGTCTTTTCTTTAAAATATTCATGTAAAATACAAATTCCACCGGAATCCAACCAAAACTGGCGACCCTGCTTACACCAGTGAGGAGGACATGCCTGATCGATTTCGGGTCAATCGGTCCAGCCAATCACTAACCCTAACCCTAACCCTAACCCTAGCCTCAGCCTTAAGCCAGGCCTCATGAGAGATTGTCCCTCTGACTAAAATATTCACCAAAAATACAAATTTCACCCGAATCCAACGGGGACTGCTGTGTCTCGTTCAGCCGGTACAGGAGCACGTTTGGGGGAAATTTCGAGTCAATCGGTCCAAAGACCTGGAAGCTATTGAAAAAATCGGCCGAGGTTTTGAGGAAAAATGGCCGCTTTTCCTTTAAAATATTCATGTAAAATACAAATTCCACCAGAATCCGACCAAAACTGGCGAGCCTCATTCCACCGGTGAGGAGGACATGCGTGATCAATTTCGAGTCAATCGGTCGAAAGACGACCGTGGTCCGAAACCCCAGCCCCTTAATCCTAACCCTAGCCCTAACAGCAGCCTTAAGCCAGCCTCATTTAAAATGGCCCCTTTCACTAAAATATTCACCAAAAATACAAATTCCACCCGAATCCAACGGGGACTGCTGTGTCTCGTTCAGCCGGCACAGGAGCACGTTTGGGAGAAGTTTCGAGTCAATCGGTCCAAAGACCTGGAAGCTATTGAACTAAATCGGCGGGGTATTTTTTCGTGAAAAATGGTCTTTTCTTTTAAATATTCATGTAAAATACAAATTCCACCGGAATCCAACCAAAACTGGCGACCCTGCTTACACCAGTGAGGAGGACATGCCTGATCGATTTCGGGTTAATCGGTGCAGCCAATCACTAACCCTAACCCTAACCCTAGCCTCAGCCTTAAGCCAGGCCTCATGAGAGATTGTCCCTCTGACTAAAATATTCACCAAAAATACAAATTTCACCCGAATCCAACGGGGACTGCTGTGTCTCGTTCAGCCGGTACAGGAGCACGTTTGGGGGAAATTTCGAGTCAATCGGTCCAAAGACCTGGAAGCTATTGAAAAAATCGGCCGAGGTTTTGAGGAAAAATGGCCGCTTTTCCTTTAAAATATTCATGTAAAATACAAATTCCACCAGAATCCGACCAAAACTGGCGAGCCTCATTCCACCGGTGAGGAGGACATGCGTGATCAATTTCGAGTCAATCGGTCAAAAGACGACCGTGGTCCGAAACCCCAGCCCCTTAACCCTAACAGCAGCCTTAAGCCAGCCTCATTTAAAATGGCCCCTTTCACTAAAATATTCACCAAAAATACAAATTCCACCCGAATCCAACGGGGACTGCTGTGTCTCGTTCAGCCGGCACGGGAGCACGTTTGGGAGAAGTTTCGAGTCAATCGGTCGAAAGACGACCGTGGTCCGAAACCCCAGCCCCTTAATCCTAACCCTAGCCCTAACAGCAGCCTTAAGCCAGCCTCATTTAAAATGGCCCCTTTCACTAAAATATTCACCAAAAATACAAATTCCACCCGAATCCAACGGGGACTGCTGTGTCTCGTTCAGCCGGCACAGGAGCACGTTTGGGAGAAGTTTCGAGTCAATCGGTCCAAAGACCTGGAAGCTATTGAACTAAATCGGCGGGGTATTTTTTCGTGAAAAATGGTCTTTTCTTTAAAATATTCATGTAAAATACAAATTCCACCGGAATCCAACCAAAACTGGCGACCCTGCTTACACCAGTGAGGAGGACATGCCTGATCGATTTCGGGTCAATCGGTCCAGCCAATCACTAACCCTAACCCTAACCCTAGCCTCAGCCTTAAGCCAGGCCTCATGAGAGATTGTCCCTCTGACTAAAATATTCACCAAAAATACAAATTTCACCCGAATCCAACGGGGACTGCTGTGTCTCGTTCAGCCGGTACAGGAGCACGTTTGGGGGAAATTTCGAGTCAATCGGTCCAAAGACCTGGAAGCTATTGAAAAAATCGGCCGAGGTTTTGAGGAAAAATGGCCGCTTTTCCTTTAAAATATTCATGTAAAATACAAATTCCACCAGAATCCGACCAAAACTGGCGAGCCTCATTCCACCGGTGAGGAGGAAATGCGTGATCAATTTCGAGTCAATCGGTCGAAAGACGACCGTGGTCCGAAACCCCAGCCCCTTAATCCTAAACCTAGCCCTAACAGCAGCCTTAAGCCAGCCTCATTTAAAATGGCCCCTTTCACTAAAATATTCACCAAAAATACAAATTCCACCCGAATCCAACGGGGACTGCTGTGTCTCGTTCAGCCGGCACAGGAGCACGTTTGGGAGAAGTTTCGAGTCAATCGGTCCAAAGACCTGGAAGCTATTGAACTAAATCGGCGGGGTATTTTTTCGTGAAAAATGGTCTTTTCTTTTAAATATTCATGTAAAATACAAATTCCACCGGAATCCAACCAAAACTGGCGACCCTGCTTACACCAGTGAGGAGGACATGCCTGATCAATTTCGGGTCAATCGGTCCAGCCAATCACTAACCCTAACCCTAACCCTAGCCTCAGCCTTAAGCCAGGCCTCATGAGAGATTGTCCCTCTGACTAAAATATTCACCAAAAATACAAATTTCACCCGAATCCAACGGGGACTGCTGTGTCTCGTTCAGCCGGTACAGGAGCACGTTTGGGGGAAATTTCGAGTCAATCGGTCCAAAGACCTGGAAGCTATTGAAAAAATCGGCCGAGGTTTTGAGGAAAAATGGCCGCTTTTCCTTTAAAATATTCATGTAAAATACAAATTCCACCAGAATCCGACCAAAACTGGCGAGCCTCATTCCACCGGTGAGGAGGACATGCGTGATCAATTTCGAGTCAATCGGTCGAAAGACGACCGTGGTCCGAAACCCCAGCCCCTTAATCCTAACCCTAGCCCTAACAGCAGCCTTAAGCCAGCCTCATTTAAAATGGCCCCTTTCACTAAAATATTCACCAAAAATACAAATTCCACCCGAATCCAACGGGGACTGCTGTGTCTCGTTCAGCCGGCACAGGAGCACGTTTGGGAGAAGTTTCGAGTCAATCGGTCCAAAGACCTGGAAGCTATTGAACTAAATCGGCGGGGTATTTTTTCGTGAAAAATGGTCTTTTCTTTTAAATATTCATGTAAAATACAAATTCCACCGGAATCCAACCAAAACTGGCGACCCTGCTTACACCAGTGAGGAGGACATGCCTGATCGATTTCGGGTCAATCGGTGCAGCCAATCACTAACCCTAACCCTAACCCTAACCCTAGCCTCAACCTTAAGCCAGGCCTCATGAGAGATTGTCCCTCTGACTAAAATATTCACCAAAAATACAAATTTCACCTGAATCCAACGGGGACTGCTGTGTCTCGTTCAGCCGGTACAGGAGCACGTTTGGGGGAAATTTCGAGTCAATCGGTCCAAAGACCTGGAAGCTATTTAAAAAATCGGCCGAGGTTTTGAGGAAAAATGGCCGCTTTTCCTTTAAAATATTCATGTAAAATACAAATTCCACCAGAATCCGACCAAAACTGGCGAGCCTCATTCCACCGGTGAGGAGGACATGCGTGATCAATTTCGAGTCAATCGGTCAAAAGACGACCGTGGTCCGAAACCCCAGCCCCTTAACCCTAACAGCAGCCTTAAGCCAGCCTCATTTAAAATGGCCCCTTTCACTAAAATATTCACCAAAAATACAAATTCCACCCGAATCCAACGGGGACTGCTGTGTCTCGTTCAGCCGGCACGGGAGCACGTTTGGGAGAAGTTTCGAGTCAATCGGTCCAAAGACCTGGAAGCTATTGAACTAAATCGGCGGGGTATTTTTTCGTGAAAAATGGTCTTTTCTTTAAAATATTCATGTAAAATACAAATTCCACCGGAATCCAACCAAAACTGGCGACCCTGCTTACACCAGTGAGGAGGACATGCCTGATCGATTTCGGGTCAATCGGTGCAACCAATCACTAACCCTAACCCTAACCCTAACCCTAGCCTCAGCCTTAAGCCAGGCCTCATGAGAGATTGTCCCTCTGACTAAAATATTCACCAAAAATACAAATTTCACCCGAATCCAACGGGGACTGCTGTGTCTCGTTCAGCCGGTACAGGAGCACGTTTGGGGGAAATTTCGAGTCAATCGGTCCAAAGACCTGGAAGCTATTGAAAAAATCGGCCGAGGTTTTGAGGAAAAATGGCCGCTTTTCCTTTAAAATATTCATGTAAAATACAAATTCCACCAGAATCCGACCAAAACTGGCGAGCCTCATTCCACCGGTGAGGAGGACATGCGTGATCAATTTCGAGTCAATCGGTCAAAAGACGACCGTGGTCCGAAACCCCAGCCCCTTAACCCTAACAGCAGCCTTAAGCCAGCCTCATTTAAAATGGCCCCTTTCACTAAAATATTCACCAAAAATACAAATTCCACCCGAATCCAACGGGGACTGCTGTGTCTCGTTCAGCCGGCACGGGAGCATGTTTGGGAGAAGTTTCGAGTCAATCGGTCCAAAGACCTGGAAGCTATTGAACTAAATCGGCGGGGTATTTTTTCGTGAAAAATGGTCTTTTCTTTAAAATATTCATGTAAAATACAAATTCCACCGGAATCCAACCAAAACTGGCGACCCTGCTTACACCAGTGAGGAGGACATGCCTGATCGATTTCGGGTCAATCGGTCCAGCCAATCACTAACCCTAACCCTAACCCTAACCCTAGCCTCAGCCTTAAGCCAGGCCTCATGAGAGATTGTCCCTCTGACTAAAATATTCACCAAAAATACAAATTTCACCCGAATCCAACGGGGACTGCTGTGTCTCGTTCAGCCGGTACAGGAGCACGTTTGGGGGAAATTTCGAGTCAATCGGTCCAAAGACCTGGAAGCTATTGAAAAAATCGGCCGAGGTTTTGAGGAAAAATGGCCGCTTTTCCTTTAAAATATTCATGTAAAATACAAATTCCACCAGAATCCGACCAAAACTGGCGAGCCTCATTCCACCGGTGAGGAGGACATGCGTGATCAATTTCGAGTCAATCGGTCAAAAGACGACCGTGGTCCGAAACCCCAGCCCCTTAACCCTAACAGCAGCCTTAAGCCAGCCTCATTTAAAATGGCCCCTTTCACTAAAATATTCACCAAAAATACAAATTCCACCCGAATCCAACGGGGACTGCTGTGTCTCGTTCAGCCGGCACAGGAGCACGTTTGGGAGAAGTTTCGAGTCAATCGGTCCAAAGACCTGGAAGCTATTGAACTAAATCGGCGGGGTATTTTTTCGTGAAAAATGGTCTTTTCTTTAAAATATTCATGTAAAATACAAATTCCACCGGAATCCAACCAAAACTGGCGACCCTGCTTACACCAGTGAGGAGGACATGCCTGATCGATTTCGGGTCAATCGGTCCAGCCAATCACTAACCCTAACCCTAACCCTAACCCTAGCCTCAGCCTTAAGCCAGGCCTCATGAGAGATTGTCCCTCTGACTAAAATATTCACCAAAAATACAAATTTCACCCGAATCCAACGGGGACTGCTGTGTCTCGTTCAGCCGGTACAGGAGCACGTTTGGGGGAAATTTCGAGTCAATCGGTCCAAAGACCTGGAAGCTATTGAAAAAATCGGCCGAGGTTTTGAGGAAAAATGGCCGCTTTTCCTTTAAAATATTCATGTAAAATACAAATTCCACCAGAATCCGACCAAAACTGGCGAGCCTCATTCCACCGGTGAGGAGGACATGCGTGATCAATTTCGAGTCAATCGGTCGAAAGACGACCGTGGTCCGAAACCCCAGCCCCTTAATCCTAACCCTAGCCCTAACAGCAGCCTTAAGCCAGCCTCATTTAAAATGGCCCCTTTCACTAAAATATTCACCAAAAATGCAAATTCCACCCGAATCCAACGGGGACTGCTGTGTCTCGTTCAGCCGGCACGGGAGCACGTTTGGGAGAAGTTTCGAGTCAATCGGTCCAAAGACCTGGAAGCTATTGAACTAAATCGGCGGGGTATTTTTTCGTGAAAAATGGTCTTTTCTTTAAAATATTCATGTAAAATACAAATTCCACCGGAATCCAACCAAAACTGGCGACCCTGCTTACACCAGTGAGGAGGACATGCCTGATCGATTTCGGGTCAATCGGTCCAGCCAATCACTAACCCTAACCCTAACCCTAACCCTAGCCTCAGCCTTAAGCCAGGCCTCATGAGAGATTGTCCCTCTGACTAAAATATTCACCAAAAATACAAATTTCACCCGAATCCAACGGGGACTGCTGTGTCTCGTTCAGCCGGTACAGGAGCACGTTTGGGGGAAATTTCGAGTCAATCGGTCCAAAGACCTGGAAGCTATTGAAAAAATCGGCCGAGGTTTTGAGGAAAAATGGCCGCTTTTCCTTTAAAATATTCATGTAAAATACAAATTCCACCAGAATCCGACCAAAACTGGCGAGCCTCATTCCACCGGTGAGGAGGACATGCGTGATCAATTTCGAGTCAATCGGTCAAAAGACGACCGTGGTCCGAAACCCCAGCCCCTTAACCCTAACAGCAGCCTTAAGCCAGCCTCATTTAAAATGGCCCCTTTCACTAAAATATTCACCAAAAATACAAATTCCACCCGAATCCAACGGGGACTGCTGTGTCTCGTTCAGCCGGCACAGGAGCACGTTTGGGAGAAGTTTCGAGTCAATCGGTCCAAAGACCTGGAAGCTATTGAACTAAATCGGCGGGGTATTTTTTCGTGAAAAATGGTCTTTTCTTTAAAATATTCATGTAAAATACAAATTCCACCGGAATCCAACCAAAACTGGCGACCCTGCTTACACCAGTGAGGAGGACATGCCTGATCGATTTCGGGTCAATCGGTGCAGCCAATCACTAACCCTAACCCTAACCCTAACCCTAGCCTCAGCCTTAAGCCAGGCCTCATGAGAGATTGTCCCTCTGACTAAAATATTCACCAAAAATACAAATTTCACCCGAATCCAACGGGGACTGCTGTGTCTCGTTCAGCCGGTACAGGAGCACGTTTGGGGGAAATTTCGAGTCAATCGGTCCAAAGACCTGGAAGCTATTGAAAAAATCGGCCGAGGTTTTGAGGAAAAATGGCCGCTTTTCCTTTAAAATATTCATGTAAAATACAAATTCCACCAGAATCCGACCAAAACTGGCGAGCCTCATTCCACCGGTGAGGAGGACATGCGTGATCAATTTCGAGTCAATCGGTCGAAAGACGACCGTGGTCCGAAACCCCAGCCCCTTAATCCTAACCCTAGCCCTAACAGCAGCCTTAAGCCAGCCTCATTTAAAATGGCCCCTTTCACTAAAATATTCACCAAAAATACAAATTCCACCCGAATCCAACGGGGACTGCTGTGTCTCGTTCAGCCGGCACAGGAGCACGTTTGGGAGAAGTTTCGAGTCAATCGGTCCAAAGACCTGGAAGCTATTGAACTAAATCGGCGGGGTATTTTTTCGTGAAAAATGGTCTTTTCTTTAAAATATTCATGTAAAATACAAATTCCACCGGAATCCAACCAAAACTGGCGACCCTGCTTACACCAGTGAGGAGGACATGCCTGATCGATTTCGGGTCAATCGGTGCAGCCAATCACTAACCCTAACCCTAACCCTAACCCTAGCCTCAGCCTTAAGCCAGGCCTCATGAGAGATTGTCCCTCTGACTAAAATATTCACCAAAAATACAAATTTCACCCGAATCCAACGGGGACTGCTGTGTCTCGTTCAGCCGGTACAGGAGCACGTTTGGGGGAAATTTCGAGTCAATCGGTCCAAAGACCTGGAAGCTATTGAAAAAATCGGCCGAGGTTTTGAGGAAAAATGGCCGCTTTTCCTTTAAAATATTCATGTAAAATACAAATTCCACCAGAATCCGACCAAAACTGGCGAGCCTCATTCCACCGGTGAGGAGGACATGCGTGATCAATTTCGAGTCAATCGGTCAAAAGACGACCGTGGTCCGAAACCCCAGCCCCTTAACCCTAACAGCAGCCTTAAGCCAGCCTCATTTAAAATGGCCCCTTTCACTAAAATATTCACCAAAAATACAAATTCCACCCGAATCCAACGGGGACTGCTGTGTCTCGTTCAGCCGGCACAGGAGCACGTTTGGGAGAAGTTTCGAGTCAATCGGTCCAAAGACCTGGAAGCTATTGAACTAAATCGGCGGGGTATTTTTTCGTGAAAAATGGTCTTTTCTTTAAAATATTCATGTAAAATACAAATTCCACCGGAATCCAACCAAAACTGTCGACCCTGCTTACACCAGTGAGGAGGACATGCCTGATCGATTTCGGGTCAATCGGTCCAGCCAATCACTAACCCTAACCCTAACCCTAACCCTAGCCTCAGCCTTAAGCCAGGCCTCATGAGAGATTGTCCCTCTGACTAAAATATTCACCAAAAATACAAATTTCACCCGAATCCAACGGGGACTGCTGTGTCTCGTTCAGCCGGTACAGGAGCACGTTTGGGGGAAATTTCGAGTCAATCGGTCCAAAGACCTGGAAGCTATTGAAAAAATCGGCCGAGGTTTTGAGGAAAAATGGCCGCTTTTCCTTTAAAATATTCATGTAAAATACAAATTCCACCAGAATCCGACCAAAACTGGCGAGCCTCATTCCACCGGTGAGGAGGACATGCGTGATCAATTTCGAGTCAATCGGTCAAAAGACGACCGTGGTCCGAAACCCCAGCCCCTTAACCCTAACAGCAGCCTTAAGCCAGCCTCATTTAAAATGGCCCCTTTCACTAAAATATTCACCAAAAATACAAATTCCACCCGAATCCAACGGGGACTGCTGTGTCTCGTTCAGCCGGCACGGGAGCACGTTTGGGAGAAGTTTCGAGTCAATCGGTCCAAAGACCTGGAAGCTATTGAACTAAATCGGCGGGGTATTTTTTCGTGAAAAATGGTCTTTTCTTTAAAATATTCATGTAAAATACAAATTCCACCGGAATCCAACCAAAACTGGCGACCCTGCTTACACCAGTGAGGAGGACATGCCTGATCGATTTCGGGTCAATCGGTGCAGCCAATCACTAACCCTAACCCTAACCCTAACCCTAGCCTCAGCCTTAAGCCAGGCCTCATGAGAGATTGTCCCTCTGACTAAAATATTCACCAAAAATACAAATTTCACCCGAATCCAACGGGGACTGCTGTGTCTCGTTCAGCCGGTACAGGAGCACGTTTGGGGGAAATTTCGAGTCAATCGGTCCAAAGACCTGGAAGCTATTGAAAAAATCGGCCGAGGTTTTGAGGAAAAATGGCCGCTTTTCCTTTAAAATATTCATGTAAAATACAAATTCCACCAGAATCCGACCAAAACTGGCGAGCCTCATTCCACCGGTGAGGAGGACATGCGTGATCAATTTCGAGTCAATCGGTCAAAAGACGACCGTGGTCCGAAACCCCAGCCCCTTAACCCTAACAGCAGCCTTAAGCCAGCCTCATTTAAAATGGCCCCTTTCACTAAAATATTCACCAAAAATACAAATTCCACCCGAATCCAACGGGGACTGCTGTGTCTCGTTCAGCCGGCACAGGAGCACGTTTGGGAGAAGTTTCGAGTCAATCGGTCCAAAGACCTGGAAGCTATTGAACTAAATCGGCGGGGTATTTTTTCGTGAAAAATGGTCTTTTCTTTAAAATATTCATGTAAAATACAAATTCCACCGGAATCCAACCAAAACTGTCGACCCTGCTTACACCAGTGAGGAGGACATGCCTGATCGATTTCGGGTCAATCGGTCCAGCCAATCACTAACCCTAACCCTAACCCTAGCCTCAGCCTTAAGCCAGGCCTCATGAGAGATTGTCCCTCTGACTAAAATATTCACCAAAAATACAAATTTCACCCGAATCCAACGGGGACTGCTGTGTCTCGTTCAGCCGGTACAGGAGCACGTTTGGGGGAAATTTCGAGTCAATCGGTCCAAAGACCTGGAAGCTATTGAAAAAATCGGCCGAGGTTTTGAGGAAAAATGGCCGCTTTTCCTTTAAAATATTCATGTAAAATACAAATTCCACCAGAATCCGACCAAAACTGGCGAGCCTCATTCCACCGGTGAGGAGGACATGCGTGATCAATTTCGAGTCAATCGGTCAAAAGACGACCGTGGTCCGAAACCCCAGCCCCTTAACCCTAACAGCAGCCTTAAGCCAGCCTCATTTAAAATGGCCCCTTTCACTAAAATATTCACCAAAAATACAAATTCCACCCGAATCCAACGGGGACTGCTGTGTCTCGTTCAGCCGGCACGGGAGCACGTTTGGGAGAAGTTTCGAGTCAATCGGTCCAAAGACCTGGAAGCTATTGAACTAAATCGGCGGGGTATTTTTTCGTGAAAAATGGTCTTTTCTTTAAAATATTCATGTAAAATACAAATTCCACCGGAATCCAACCAAAACTGTCGACCCTGCTTACACCAGTGAGGAGGACATGCCTGATCGATTTCGGGTCAATCGGTCCAGCCAATCACTAACCCTAACCCTAACCCTAACCCTAGCCTCAGCCTTAAGCCAGGCCTCATGAGAGATTGTCCCTCTGACTAAAATATTCACCAAAAATACAAATTTCACCCGAATCCAACGGGGACTGCTGTGTCTCGTTCAGCCGGTACAGGAGCACGTTTGGGGGAAATTTCGAGTCAATCGGTCCAAAGACCTGGAAGCTATTGAAAAAATCGGCCGAGGTTTTGAGGAAAAATGGCCGCTTTTCCTTTAAAATATTCATGTAAAATACAAATTCCACCAGAATCCGACCAAAACTGGCGAGCCTCATTCCACCGGTGAGGAGGACATGCGTGATCAATTTCGAGTCAATCGGTCGAAAGACGACCGTGGTCCGAAACCCCAGCCCCTTAATCCTAACCCTAGCCCTAACAGCAGCCTTAAGCCAGCCTCATTTAAAATGGCCCCTTTCACTAAAATATTCACCAAAAATACAAATTCCACCCGAATCCAACGGGGACTGCTGTGTCTCGTTCAGCCGGCACAGGAGCACGTTTGGGAGAAGTTTCGAGTCAATCGGTCCAAAGACCTGGAAGCTATTGAACTAAATCGGCGGGGTATTTTTTCGTGAAAAATGGTCTTTTCTTTAAAATATTCATGTAAAATACAAATTCCACCGGAATCCAACCAAAACTGGCGACCCTGCTTACACCAGTGATGAGGACATGCCTGATCGATTTCGGGTCAATCGGTGCAGCCAATCACTAACCCTAACCCTAACCCTAACCCTAGCCTCAGCCTTAAGCCAGGCCTCATGAGAGATTGTCCCTCTGACTAAAATATTCACCAAAAATACAAATTTCACCCGAATCCAACGGGGACTGCTGTGTGTCGTTCAGCCGGTACAGGAGCACGTTTGGGGGAAATTTCGAGTCAATCGGTCCAAAGACCTGGAAGCTATTGAAAAAATCGGCCGAGGTTTTGAGGAAAAATGGCCGCTTTTCCTTTAAAATATTCATGTAAAATACAAATTCCACCAGAATCCGACCAAAACTGGCGAGCCTCATTCCACCGGTGAGGAGGACATGCGTGATCAATTTCGAGTCAATCGGTCAAAAGACGACCGTGGTCCGAAACCCCAGCCCCTTAACCCTAACAGCAGCCTTAAGCCAGCCTCATTTAAAATGGCCCCTTTCACTAAAATATTCACCAAAAATACAAATTCCACCCAAATCCAACGGGGACTGCTGTGTCTCGTTCAGCCGGCACGGGAGCACGTTTGGGAGAAGTTTCGAGTCAATCGGTCCAAAGACCTGGAAGCTATTGAACTAAATCGGCGGGGTATTTTTTCGTGAAAAATGGTCTTTTCTTTAAAATATTCATGTAAAATACAAATTCCACCGGAATCCAACCAAAACTGGCGACCCTGCTTACACCAGTGAGGAGGACATGCCTGATCGATTTCGGGTCAATCGGTGCAGCCAATCACTAACCCTAACCCTAACCCTAACCCTAGCCTCAGCCTTAAGCCAGGCCTCATGAGAGATTGTCCCTCTGACTAAAATATTCACCAAAAATACAAATTTCACCCGAATCCAACGGGGACTGCTGTGTCTCGTTCAGCCGGTACAGGAGCACGTTTGGGGGAAATTTCGAGTCAATCGGTCCAAAGACCTGGAAGCTATTCAAAAAATCGGCCGAGGTTTTGAGGAAAAATGGCCGCTTTTCCTTTAAAATATTCATGTAAAATACAAATTCCACCAGAATCCGACCAAAACTGGCGAGCCTCATTCCACCGGTGAGGAGGACATGCGTGATCAATTTCGAGTCAATCGGTCAAAAGACGACCGTGGTCCGAAACCCCAGCCCCTTAACCCTAACAGCAGCCTTAAGCCAGCCTCATTTAAAATGGCCCCTTTCACTAAAATATTCACCAAAAATACAAATTCCACCCAAATCCAACGGGGACTGCTGTGTCTCGTTCAGCCGGCACGGGAGCACGTTTGGGAGAAGTTTCGAGTCAATCGGTCCAAAGACCTGGAAGCTATTGAACTAAATCGGCGGGGTATTTTTTCGTGAAAAATGGTCTTTTCTTTAAAATATTCATGTAAAATACAAATTCCACCGGAATCCAACCAAAACTGGCGACCCTGCTTACACCAGTGAGGAGGACATGCCTGATCGATTTCGGGTCAATCGGTGCAGCCAATCACTAACCCTAACCCTAACCCTAACCCTAGCCTCAGCCTTAAGCCAGGCCTCATGAGAGATTGTCCCTCTGACTAAAATATTCACCAAAAATACAAATTTCACCCGAATCCAACGGGGACTGCTGTGTCTCGTTCAGCCGGTACAGGAGCACGTTTGGGGGAAATTTCGAGTCAATCGGTCCAAAGACCTGGAAGCTATTGAAAAAATCGGCCGAGGTTTTGAGGAAAAATGGCCGCTTTTCCTTTAAAATATTCATGTAAAATACAAATTCCACCAGAATCCGACCAAAACTGGCGAGCCTCATTCCACCGGTGAGGAGGACATGCGTGATCAATTTCGAGTCAATCGGTCGAAAGACGACCGTGGTCCGAAACCCCAGCCCCTTAATCCTAACCCTAGCCCTAACAGCAGCCTTAAGCCAGCCTCATTTAAAATGGCCCCTTTCACTAAAATATTCACCAAAAATACAAATTCCACCCGAATCCAACGGGGACTGCTGTGTCTCGTTCAGCCGGCACAGGAGCACGTTTGGGAGAAGTTTCGAGTCAATCGGTCCAAAGACCTGGAAGCTATTGAACTAAATCGGCGGGGTATTTTTTCGTGAAAAATGGTCTTTTCTTTAAAATATTCATGTAAAATACAAATTCCACCGGAATCCAACCAAAACTGGCGACCCTGCTTACACCAGTGAGGAGGACATGCCTGATCGATTTCGGGTCAATCGGTGCAGCCAATCACTAACCCTAACCCTAACCCTAACCCTAGCCTCAGCCTTAAGCCAGGCCTCATGAGAGATTGTCCCTCTGACTAAAATATTCACCAAAAATACAAATTTCACCCGAATCCAACGGGGACTGCTGTGTCTCGTTCAGCCGGTACAGGAGCACGTTTGGGGGAAATTTCGAGTCAATCGGTCCAAAGACCTGGAAGCTATTGAAAAAATCGGCCGAGGTTTTGAGGAAAAATGGCCGCTTTTCCTTTAAAATATTCATGTAAAATACAAATTCCACCAGAATCCGACCAAAACTGGCGAGCCTCATTCCACCGGTGAGGAGGACATGCGTGATCAATTTCGAGTCAATCGGTCAAAAGACGACCGTGGTCCGAAACCCCAGCCCCTTAACCCTAACAGCAGCCTTAAGCCAGCCTCATTTAAAATGGCCCCTTTCACTAAAATATTCACCAAAAATACAAATTCCACCCAAATCCAACGGGGACTGCTGTGTCTCGTTCAGCCGGCACGGGAGCACGTTTGGGAGAAGTTTCGAGTCAATCGGTCCAAAGACCTGGAAGCTATTGAACTAAATCGGCGGGGTATTTTTTCGTGAAAAATGGTCTTTTCTTTAAAATATTCATGTAAAATACAAATTCCACCGGAATCCAACCAAAACTGGCGACCCTGCTTACACCAGTGAGGAGGACATGCCTGATCGATTTCGGGTCAATCGGTGCAGCCAATCACTAACCCTAACCCTAACCCTAACCCTAGCCTCAGCCTTAAGCCAGGCCTCATGAGAGATTGTCCCTCTGACTAAAATATTCACCAAAAATACAAATTTCACCCGAATCCAACGGGGACTGCTGTGTCTCGTTCAGCCGGTACAGGAGCACGTTTGGGGGAAATTTCGAGTCAATCGGTCCAAAGACCTGGAAGCTATTGAAAAAATCGGCCGAGGTTTTGAGGAAAAATGGCCGCTTTTCCTTTAAAATATTCATGTAAAATACAAATTCCACCAGAATCCGACCAAAACTGGCGAGCCTCATTCCACCGGTGAGGAGGACATGCGTGATCAATTTCGAGTCAATCGGTCAAAAGACGACCGTGGTCCGAAACCCCAGCCCCTTAACCCTAACAGCAGCCTTAAGCCAGCCTCATTTAAAATGGCCCCTTTCACTAAAATATTCACCAAAAATACAAATTCCACCCGAATCCAACGGGGACTGCTGTGTCTCGTTCAGCCGGCACAGGAGCACGTTTGGGAGAAGTTTCGAGTCAATCGGTCCAAAGACCTGGAAGCTATTGAACTAAATCGGCGGGGTATTTTTTCGTGAAAAATGGTCTTTTCTTTAAAATATTCATGTAAAATACAAATTCCACCGGAATCCAACCAAAACTGTCGACCCTGCTTACACCAGTGAGGAGGACATGCCTGATCGATTTCGGGTCAATCGGTCCAGCCAATCACTAACCCTAACCCTAACCCTAACCCTAGCCTCAGCCTTAAGCCAGGCCTCATGAGAGATTGTCCCTCTGACTAAAATATTCACCAAAAATACAAATTTCACCCGAATCCAACGGGGACTGCTGTGTCTCGTTCAGCCGGTACAGGAGCACGTTTGGGGGAAATTTCGAGTCAATCGGTCCAAAGACCTGGAAGCTATTGAAAAAATCGGCCGAGGTTTTGAGGAAAAATGGCCGCTTTTCCTTTAAAATATTCATGTAAAATACAAATTCCACCAGAATCCGACCAAAACTGGCGAGCCTCATTCCACCGGTGAGGAGGACATGCGTGATCAATTTCGAGTCAATCGGTCAAAAGACGACCGTGGTCCGAAACCCCAGCCCCTTAACCCTAACAGCAGCCTTAAGCCAGCCTCATTTAAAATGGCCCCTTTCACTAAAATATTCACCAAAAATACAAATTCCACCCGAATCCAACGGGGACTGCTGTGTCTCGTTCAGCCGGCACGGGAGCACGTTTGGGAGAAGTTTCGAGTCAATCGGTCCAAAGACCTGGAAGCTATTGAACTAAATCGGCGGGGTATTTTTTCGTGAAAAATGGTCTTTTCTTTAAAATATTCATGTAAAATACAAATTCCACCGGAATCCAACCAAAACTGGCGACCCTGCTTACACCAGTGAGGAGGACATGCCTGATCGATTTCGGGTCAATCGGTGCAGCCAATCACTAACCCTAACCCTAACCCTAACCCTAGCCTCAGCCTTAAGCCAGGCCTCATGAGAGATTGTCCCTCTGACTAAAATATTCACCAAAAATACAAATTTCACCCGAATCCAACGGGGACTGCTGTGTCTCGTTCAGCCGGTACAGGAGCACGTTTGGGGGAAATTTCGAGTCAATCGGTCCAAAGACCTGGAAGCTATTGAAAAAATCGGCCGAGGTTTTGAGGAAAAATGGCCGCTTTTCCTTTAAAATATTCATGTAAAATACAAATTCCACCAGAATCCGACCAAAACTGGCGAGCCTCATTCCACCGGTGAGGAGGACATGCGTGATCAATTTCGAGTCAATCGGTCAAAAGACGACCGTGGTCCGAAACCCCAGCCCCTTAACCCTAACAGCAGCCTTAAGCCAGCCTCATTTAAAATGGCCCCTTTCACTAAAATATTCACCAAAAATACAAATTCCACCCGAATCCAACGGGGACTGCTGTGTCTCGTTCAGCCGGCACAGGAGCACGTTTGGGAGAAGTTTCGAGTCAATCGGTCCAAAGACCTGGAAGCTATTGAACTAAATCGGCGGGGTATTTTTTCGTGAAAAATGGTCTTTTCTTTAAAATATTCATGTAAAATACAAATTCCACCGGAATCCAACCAAAACTGTCGACCCTGCTTACACCAGTGAGGAGGACATGCCTGATCGATTTCGGGTCAATCGGTCCAGCCAATCACTAACCCTAACCCTAACCCTAGCCTCAGCCTTAAGCCAGGCCTCATGAGAGATTGTCCCTCTGACTAAAATATTCACCAAAAATACAAATTTCACCCGAATCCAACGGGGACTGCTGTGTCTCGTTCAGCCGGTACAGGAGCACGTTTGGGGGAAATTTCGAGTCAATCGGTCCAAAGACCTGGAAGCTATTGAAAAAATCGGCCGAGGTTTTGAGGAAAAATGGCCGCTTTTCCTTTAAAATATTCATGTAAAATACAAATTCCACCAGAATCCGACCAAAACTGGCGAGCCTCATTCCACCGGTGAGGAGGACATGCGTGATCAATTTCGAGTCAATCGGTCAAAAGACGACCGTGGTCCGAAACCCCAGCCCCTTAACCCTAACAGCAGCCTTAAGCCAGCCTCATTTAAAATGGCCCCTTTCACTAAAATATTCACCAAAAATACAAATTCCACCCGAATCCAACGGGGACTGCTGTGTCTCGTTCAGCCGGCACGGGAGCACGTTTGGGAGAAGTTTCGAGTCAATCGGTCCAAAGACCTGGAAGCTATTGAACTAAATCGGCGGGGTATTTTTTCGTGAAAAATGGTCTTTTCTTTAAAATATTCATGTAAAATACAAATTCCACCGGAATCCAACCAAAACTGGCGACCCTGCTTACACCAGTGAGGAGGACATGCCTGATCGATTTCGGGTCAATCGGTGCAGCCAATCACTAACCCTAACCCTAACCCTAACCCTAGCCTCAGCCTTAAGCCAGGCCTCATGAGAGATTGTCCCTCTGACTAAAATATTCACCAAAAATACAAATTTCACCCGAATCCAACGGGGACTGCTGTGTCTCGTTCAGCCGGTACAGGAGCACGTTTGGGGGAAATTTCGAGTCAATCGGTCCAAAGACCTGGAAGCTATTGAAAAAATCGGCCGAGGTTTTGAGGAAAAATGGCCGCTTTTCCTTTAAAATATTCATGTAAAATACAAATTCCACCAGAATCCGACCAAAACTGGCGAGCCTCATTCCACCGGTGAGGAGGACATGCGTGATCAATTTCGAGTCAATCGGTCAAAAGACGACCGTGGTCCGAAACCCCAGCCCCTTAACCCTAACAGCAGCCTTAAGCCAGCCTCATTTAAAATGGCCCCTTTCACTAAAATATTCACCAAAAATACAAATTCCACCCGAATCCAACGGGGACTGCTGTGTCTCGTTCAGCCGGCACGGGAGCACGTTTGGGAGAAGTTTCGAGTCAATCGGTCCAAAGACCTGGAAGCTATTGAACTAAATCGGCGGGGTATTTTTTCGTGAAAAATGGTCTTTTCTTTAAAATATTCATGTAAAATACAAATTCCACCGGAATCCAACCAAAACTGTCGACCCTGCTTACACCAGTGAGGAGGACATGCCTGATCGATTTCGGGTCAATCGGTCCAGCCAATCACTAACCCTAACCCTAACCCTAACCCTAGCCTCAGCCTTAAGCCAGGCCTCATGAGAGATTGTCCCTCTGACTAAAATATTCACCAAAAATACAAATTTCACCCGAATCCAACGGGGACTGCTGTGTCTCGTTCAGCCGGTACAGGAGCACGTTTGGGGGAAATTTCGAGTCAATCGGTCCAAAGACCTGGAAGCTATTGAAAAAATCGGCCGAGGTTTTGAGGAAAAATGGCCGCTTTTCCTTTAAAATATTCATGTAAAATACAAATTCCACCAGAATCCGACCAAAACTGGCGAGCCTCATTCCACCGGTGAGGAGGACATGCGTGATCAATTTCGAGTCAATCGGTCAAAAGACGACCGTGGTCCGAAACCCCAGCCCCTTAACCCTAACCCTAGCCCTAACAGCAGCCTTAAGCCAGCCTCATTTAAAATGGCCCCTTTCACTAAAATATTCACCAAAAATACAAATTCCACCCGAATCCAACGGGGACTGCTGTGTCTCGTTCAGCCGGCACAGGAGCACGTTTGGGAGAAGTTTCGAGTCAATCGGTCCAAAGACCTGGAAGCTATTGAACTAAATCGGCGGGGTATTTTTTCGTGAAAAATGGTCTTTTCTTTAAAATATTCATGTAAAATACAAATTCCACCGGAATCCAACCAAAACTGTCGACCCTGCTTACACCAGTGAGGAGGACATGCCTGATCGATTTCGGGTCAATCGGTCCAGCCAATCACTAACCCTAACCCTAACCCTAACCCTAGCCTCAGCCTTAAGCCAGGCCTCATGAGAGATTGTCCCTCTGACTAAAATATTCACCAAAAATACAAATTTCACCCGAATCCAACGGGGACTGCTGTGTCTCGTTCAGCCGGTACAGGAGCACGTTTGGGGGAAATTTCGAGTCAATCGGTCCAAAGACCTGGAAGCTATTGAAAAAATCGGCCGAGGTTTTGAGGAAAAATGGCCGCTTTTCCTTTAAAATATTCATGTAAAATACAAATTCCACCAGAATCCGACCAAAACTGGCGAGCCTCATTCCACCGGTGAGGAGGACATGCGTGATCAATTTCGAGTCAATCGGTCAAAAGACGACCGTGGTCCGAAACCCCAGCCCCTTAACCCTAACAGCAGCCTTAAGCCAGCCTCATTTAAAATGGCCCCTTTCACTAAAATATTCACCAAAAATACAAATTCCACCCGAATCCAACGGGGACTGCTGTGTCTCGTTCAGCCGGCACGGGAGCACGTTTGGGAGAAGTTTCGAGTCAATCGGTCCAAAGACCTGGAAGCTATTGAACTAAATCGGCGGGGTATTTTTTCGTGAAAAATGGTCTTTTCTTTAAAATATTCATGTAAAATACAAATTCCACCGGAATCCAACCAAAACTGTCGACCCTGCTTACACCAGTGAGGAGGACATGCCTGATCGATTTCGGGTCAATCGGTCCAGCCAATCACTAACCCTAACCCTAACCCTAACCCTAGCCTCAGCCTTAAGCCAGGCCTCATGAGAGATTGTCCCTCTGACTAAAATATTCACCAAAAATACAAATTTCACCCGAATCCAACGGGGACTGCTGTGTCTCGTTCAGCCGGTACAGGAGCACGTTTGGGGGAAATTTCGAGTCAATCGGTCCAAAGACCTGGAAGCTATTGAAAAAATCGGCCGAGGTTTTGAGGAAAAATGGCCGCTTTTCCTTTAAAATATTCATGTAAAATACAAATTCCACCAGAATCCGACCAAAACTGGCGAGCCTCATTCCACCGGTGAGGAGGACATGCGTGATCAATTTCGAGTCAATCGGTCAAAAGACGACCGTGGTCCGAAACCCCAGCCCCTTAACCCTAACCCTAGCCCTAACAGCAGCCTTAAGCCAGCCTCATTTAAAATGGCCCCTTTCACTAAAATATTCACCAAAAATACAAATTCCACCCGAATCCAACGGGGACTGCTGTGTCTCGTTCAGCCGGCACAGGAGCACGTTTGGGAGAAGTTTCGAGTCAATCGGTCCAAAGACCTGGAAGCTATTGAACTAAATCGGCGGGGTATTTTTTCGTGAAAAATGGTCTTTTCTTTAAAATATTCATGTAAAATACAAATTCCACCGGAATCCAACCAAAACTGTCGACCCTGCTTACACCAGTGAGGAGGACATGCCTGATCGATTTCGGGTCAATCGGTCCAGCCAATCACTAACCCTAACCCTAACCCTAACCCTAGCCTCAGCCTTAAGCCAGGCCTCATGAGAGATTGTCCCTCTGACTAAAATATTCACCAAAAATACAAATTTCACCCGAATCCAACGGGGACTGCTGTGTCTCGTTCAGCCGGTACAGGAGCACGTTTGGGGGAAATTTCGAGTCAATCGGTCCAAAGACCTGGAAGCTATTGAAAAAATCGGCCGAGGTTTTGAGGAAAAATGGCCGCTTTTCCTTTAAAATATTCATGTAAAATACAAATTCCACCAGAATCCGACCAAAACTGGCGAGCCTCATTCCACCGGTGAGGAGGACATGCGTGATCAATTTCGAGTCAATCGGTCAAAAGACGACCGTGGTCCGAAACCCCAGCCCCTTAACCCTAACAGCAGCCTTAAGCCAGCCTCATTTAAAATGGCCCCTTTCACTAAAATATTCACCAAAAATACAAATTCCACCCGAATCCAACGGGGACTGCTGTGTCTCGTTCAGCCGGCACGGGAGCACGTTTGGGAGAAGTTTCGAGTCAATCGGTCCAAAGACCTGGAAGCTATTGAACTAAATCGGCGGGGTATTTTTTCGTGAAAAATGGTCTTTTCTTTAAAATATTCATGTAAAATACAAATTCCACCGGAATCCAACCAAAACTGGCGACCCTGCTTACACCAGTGAGGAGGACATGCCTGATCGATTTCGGGTCAATCGGTGCAGCCAATCACTAACCCTAACCCTAACCCTAACCCTAGCCTCAGCCTTAAGCCAGGCCTCATGAGAGATTGTCCCTCTGACTAAAATATTCACCAAAAATACAAATTTCACCCGAATCCAACGGGGACTGCTGTGTCTCGTTCAGCCGGTACAGGAGCACGTTTGGGGGAAATTTCGAGTCAATCGGTCCAAAGACCTGGAAGCTATTGAAAAAATCGGCCGAGGTTTTGAGGAAAAATGGCCGCTTTTCCTTTAAAATATTCATGTAAAATACAAATTCCACCAGAATCCGACCAAAACTGGCGAGCCTCATTCCACCGGTGAGGAGGACATGCGTGATCAATTTCGAGTCAATCGGTCAAAAGACGACCGTGGTCCGAAACCCCAGCCCCTTAACCCTAACAGCAGCCTTAAGCCAGCCTCATTTAAAATGGCCCCTTTCACTAAAATATTCACCAAAAATACAAATTCCACCCGAATCCAACGGGGACTGCTGTGTCTCGTTCAGCCGGCACGGGAGCACGTTTGGGAGAAGTTTCGAGTCAATCGGTCCAAAGACCTGGAAGCTATTGAACTAAATCGGCGGGGTATTTTTTCGTGAAAAATGGTCTTTTCTTTAAAATATTCATGTAAAATACAAATTCCACCGGAATCCAACCAAAACTGGCGACCCTGCTTACACCAGTGAGGAGGACATGCCTGATCGATTTCGGGTCAATCGGTCCAGCCAATCACTAACCCTAACCCTAACCCTAACCCTAGCCTCAGCCTTAAGCCAGGCCTCATGAGAGATTGTCCCTCTGACTAAAATATTCACCAAAAATACAAATTTCACCCGAATCCAACGGGGACTGCTGTGTCTCGTTCAGCCGGTACAGGAGCACGTTTGGGGGAAATTTCGAGTCAATCGGTCCAAAGACCTGGAAGCTATTGAAAAAATCGGCCGAGGTTTTGAGGAAAAATGGCCGCTTTTCCTTTAAAATATTCATGTAAAATACAAATTCCACCAGAATCCGACCAAAACTGGCGAGCCTCATTCCACCGGTGAGGAGGACATGCGTGATCAATTTCGAGTCAATCGGTCAAAAGACGACCGTGGTCCGAAACCCCAGCCCCTTAACCCTAACAGCAGCCTTAAGCCAGCCTCATTTAAAATGGCCCCTTTCACTAAAATATTCACCAAAAATACAAATTCCACCCGAATCCAACGGGGACTGCTGTGTCTCGTTCAGCCGGCACAGGAGCACGTTTGGGAGAAGTTTCGAGTCAATCGGTCCAAAGACCTGGAAGCTATTGAACTAAATCGGCGGGGTATTTTTTCGTGAAAAATGGTCTTTTCTTTAAAATATTCATGTAAAATACAAATTCCACCGGAATCCAACCAAAACTGGCGACCCTGCTTACACCAGTGAGGAGGACATGCCTGATCGATTTCGGGTCAATCGGTCCAGCCAATCACTAACCCTAACCCTAACCCTAACCCTAGCCTCAGCCTTAAGCCAGGCCTCATGAGAGATTGTCCCTCTGACTAAAATATTCACCAAAAATACAAATTTCACCCGAATCCAACGGGGACTGCTGTGTCTCGTTCAGCCGGTACAGGAGCACGTTTGGGGGAAATTTCGAGTCAATCGGTCCAAAGACCTGGAAGCTATTGAAAAAATCGGCCGAGGTTTTGAGGAAAAATGGCCGCTTTTCCTTTAAAATATTCATGTAAAATACAAATTCCACCAGAATCCGACCAAAACTGGCGAGCCTCATTCCACCGGTGAGGAGGACATGCGTGATCAATTTCGAGTCAATCGGTCGAAAGACGACCGTGGTCCGAAACCCCAGCCCCTTAACCCTAACCCTAGCCCTAACAGCAGCCTTAAGCCAGCCTCATTTAAAATGGCCCCTTTCACTAAAATATTCACCAAAAATACAAATTCCACCCGAATCCAACGGGGACTGCTGTGTCTCGTTCAGCCGGCACAGGAGCACGTTTGGGAGAAGTTTCGAGTCAATCGGTCCAAAGACCTGGAAGCTATTGAACTAAATCGGCGGGGTATTTTTTCGTGAAAAATGGTCTTTTCTTTAAAATATTCATGTAAAATACAAATTCCACCGGAATCCAACCAAAACTGGCGACCCTGCTTACACCAGTGAGGAGGACATGCCTGATCGATTTCGGGTCAATCGGTCCAGCCAATCACTAACCCTAACCCTAACCCTAACCCTAGCCTCAGCCTTAAGCCAGGCCTCATGAGAGATTGTCCCTCTGACTAAAATATTCACCAAAAATACAAATTTCACCCGAATCCAACGGGGACTGCTGTGTCTCGTTCAGCCGGTACAGGAGCACGTTTGGGGGAAATTTCGAGTCAATCGGTCCAAAGACCTGGAAGCTATTGAAAAAATCGGCCGAGGTTTTGAGGAAAAATGGCCGCTTTTCCTTTAAAATATTCATGTAAAATACAAATTCCACCAGAATCCGACCAAAACTGGCGAGCCTCATTCCACCGGTGAGGAGGACATGCGTGATCAATTTCGAGTCAATCGGTCAAAAGACGACCGTGGTCCGAAACCCCAGCCCCTTAACCCTAACAGCAGCCTTAAGCCAGCCTCATTTAAAATGGCCCCTTTCACTAAAATATTCACCAAAAATACAAATTCCACCCGAATCCAACGGGGACTGCTGTGTCTCGTTCAGCCGGCACAGGAGCACGTTTGGGAGAAGTTTCGAGTCAATCGGTCCAAAGACCTGGAAGCTATTGAACTAAATCGGCGGGGTATTTTTTCGTGAAAAATGGTCTTTTCTTTAAAATATTCATGTAAAATACAAATTCCACCGGAATCCAACCAAAACTGGCGACCCTGCTTACACCAGTGAGGAGGACATGCCTGATCGATTTCGGGTCAATCGGTCCAGCCAATCACTAACCCTAACCCTAACCCTAACCCTAGCCTCAGCCTTAAGCCAGGCCTCATGAGAGATTGTCCCTCTGACTAAAATATTCACCAAAAATACAAATTTCACCCGAATCCAACGGGGACTGCTGTGTCTCGTTCAGCCGGTACAGGAGCACGTTTGGGGGAAATTTCGAGTCAATCGGTCCAAAGACCTGGAAGCTATTGAAAAAATCGGCCGAGGTTTTGAGGAAAAATGGCCGCTTTTCCTTTAAAATATTCATGTAAAATACAAATTCCACCAGAATCCGACCAAAACTGGCGAGCCTCATTCCACCGGTGAGGAGGACATGCGTGATCAATTTCGAGTCAATCGGTCAAAAGACGACCGTGGTCCGAAACCCCAGCCCCTTAACCCTAACAGCAGCCTTAAGCCAGCCTCATTTAAAATGGCCCCTTTCACTAAAATATTCACCAAAAATACAAATTCCACCCGAATCCAACGGGGACTGCTGTGTCTCGTTCAGCCGGCACAGGAGCACGTTTGGGAGAAGTTTCGAGTCAATCGGTCCAAAGACCTGGAAGCTATTGAACTAAATCGGCGGGGTATTTTTTCGTGAAAAATGGTCTTTTCTTTAAAATATTCATGTAAAATACAAATTCCACCGGAATCCAACCAAAACTGGCGACCCTGCTTACACCAGTGAGGAGGACATGCCTGATCGATTTCGGGTCAATCGGTCCAGCCAATCACTAACCCTAACCCTAACCCTAACCCTAGCCTCAGCCTTAAGCCAGGCCTCATGAGAGATTGTCCCTCTGACTAAAATATTCACCAAAAATACAAATTTCACCCGAATCCAACGGGGACTGCTGTGTCTCGTTCAGCCGGTACAGGAGCACGTTTGGGGGAAATTTCGAGTCAATCGGTCCAAAGACCTGGAAGCTATTGAAAAAATCGGCCGAGGTTTTGAGGAAAAATGGCCGCTTTTCCTTTAAAATATTCATGTAAAATACAAATTCCACCAGAATCCGACCAAAACTGGCGAGCCTCATTCCACCGGTGAGGAGGACATGCGTGATCAATTTCGAGTCAATCGGTCGAAAGACGACCGTGGTCCGAAACCCCAGCCCCTTAACCCTAACCCTAGCTCTAACAGCAGCCTTAAGCCAGCCTCATTTAAAATGGCCCCTTTCACTAAAATATTCACCAAAAATACAAATTCCACCCGAATCCAACGGGGACTGCTGTGTCTCGTTCAGCCGGCACAGGAGCACGTTTGGGAGAAGTTTCGAGTCAATCGGTCCAAAGACCTGGAAGCTATTGAACTAAATCGGTGGGGTATTTTTTCGTGAAAAATGGTCTTTTCTTTAAAATATTCATGTAAAATACAAATTCCACCGGAATCCAACCAAAACTGGCGACCCTGCTTACACCAGTGAGGAGGACATGCCTGATCGATTTCGGGTCAATCGGTCCAGCCAATCACTAACCCTAACCCTAACCCTAACCCTAGCCTCAGCCTTAAGCCAGGCCTCATGAGAGATTGTCCCTCTGACTAAAATATTCACCAAAAATACAAATTTCACCCGAATCCAACGGGGACTGCTGTGTCTCGTTCAGCCGGTACAGGAGCACGTTTGGGGGAAATTTCGAGTCAATCGGTCCAAAGACCTGGAAGCTATTGAAAAAATCGGCCGAGGTTTTGAGGAAAAATGGCCGCTTTTCCTTTAAAATATTCATGTAAAATACAAATTCCACCAGAATCCGACCAAAACTGGCGAGCCTCATTCCGGCAGTGAGGAGGACATGCGTGATCAATTTCGAGTCAATCGGTCAAAAGACGACCGTGGTCCGAAACCCCAGCCCCTTAACCCTAACAGCAGCCTTAAGCCAGCCTCATTTAAAATGGCCCCTTTCACTAAAATATTCACCAAAAATACAAATTCCACCCGAATCCAACGGGGACTGCTGTGTCTCGTTCAGCCGGCACAGGAGCACGTTTGGGAGAAGTTTCGAGTCAATCGGTCCAAAGACCTGGAAGCTATTGAACTAAATCGGCGGGGTATTTTTTCGTGAAAAATGGTCTTTTCTTTAAAATATTCATGTAAAATACAAATTCCACCGGAATCCAACCAAAACTGGCGACCCTGCTTACACCAGTGAGGAGGACATGCCTGATCGATTTCGGGTCAATCGGTCCAGCCAATCACTAACCCTAACCCTAACCCTAACCCTAGCCTCAGCCTTAAGCCAGGCCTCATGAGAGATTGTCCCTCTGACTAAAATATTCACCAAAAATACAAATTTCACCCGAATCCAACGGGGACTGCTGTGTCTCGTTCAGCCGGTACAGGAGCACGTTTGGGGGAAATTTCGAGTCAATCGGTCCAAAGACCTGGAAGCTATTGAAAAAATCGGCCGAGGTTTTGAGGAAAAATGGCCGCTTTTCCTTTAAAATATTCATGTAAAATACAAATTCCACCAGAATCCGACCAAAACTGGCGAGCCTCATTCCACCGGTGAGGAGGACATGCGTGATCAATTTCGAGTCAATCGGTCGAAAGACGACCGTGGTCCGAAACCCCAGCCCCTTAACCCTAACCCTAGCTCTAACAGCAGCCTTAAGCCAGCCTCATTTAAAATGGCCCCTTTCACTAAAATATTCACCAAAAATACAAATTCCACCCGAATCCAACGGGGACTGCTGTGTCTCGTTCAGCCGGCACAGGAGCACGTTTGGGAGAAGTTTCGAGTCAATCGGTCCAAAGACCTGGAAGCTATTGAACTAAATCGGTGGGGTATTTTTTCGTGAAAAATGGTCTTTTCTTTAAAATATTCATGTAAAATACAAATTCCACCGGAATCCAACCAAAACTGGCGACCCTGCTTACACCAGTGAGGAGGACATGCCTGATCGATTTCGGGTCAATCGGTCCAGCCAATCACTAACCCTAACCCTAACCCTAACCCTAGCCTCAGCCTTAAGCCAGGCCTCATGAGAGATTGTCCCTCTGACTAAAATATTCACCAAAAATACAAATTTCACCCGAATCCAACGGGGACTGCTGTGTCTCGTTCAGCCGGTACAGGAGCACGTTTGGGGGAAATTTCGAGTCAATCGGTCCAAAGACCTGGAAGCTATTGAAAAAATCGGCCGAGGTTTTGAGGAAAAATGGCCGCTTTTCCTTTAAAATATTCATGTAAAATACAAATTCCACCAGAATCCGACCAAAACTGGCGAGCCTCATTCCGGCGGTGAGGAGGACATGCGTGATCAATTTCGAGTCAATCGGTCAAAAGACGACCGTGGTCCGAAACCCCAGCCCCTTAACCCTAACAGCAGCCTTAAGCCAGCCTCATTTAAAATGGCCCCTTTCACTAAAATATTCACCAAAAATACAAATTCCACCCGAATCCAACGGGGACTGCTGTGTCTCGTTCAGCCGGCACAGGAGCACGTTTGGGAGAAGTTTCGAGTCAATCGGTCCAAAGACCTGGAAGCTATTGAACTAAATCGGCGGGGTATTTTTTCGTGAAAAATGGTCTTTTCTTTAAAATATTCATGTAAAATACAAATTCCACCGGAATCCAACCAAAACTGGCGACCCTGCTTACACCAGTGAGGAGGACATGCCTGATCGATTTCGGGTCAATCGGTCCAGCCAATCACTAACCCTAACCCTAACCCTAACCCTAGCCTCAGCCTTAAGCCAGGCCTCATGAGAGATTGTCCCTCTGACTAAAATATTCACCAAAAATACAAATTTCACCCGAATCCAACGGGGACTGCTGTGTCTCGTTCAGCCGGTACAGGAGCACGTTTGGGGGAAATTTCGAGTCAATCGGTCCAAAGACCTGGAAGCTATTGAAAAAATCGGCCGAGGTTTTGAGGAAAAATGGCCGCTTTTCCTTTAAAATATTCATGTAAAATACAAATTCCACCAGAATCCGACCAAAACTGGCGAGCCTCATTCCACCGGTGAGGAGGACATGCGTGATCAATTTCGAGTCAATCGGTCAAAAGACGACCGTGGTCCGAAACCCCAGCCCCTTAACCCTAACAGCAGCCTTAAGCCAGCCTCATTTAAAATGGCCCCTTTCACTAAAATATTCACCAAAAATACAAATTCCACCCGAATCCAACGGGGACTGCTGTGTCTCGTTCAGCCGGCACAGGAGCACGTTTGGGAGAAGTTTCGAGTCAATCGGTCCAAAGACCTGGAAGCTATTGAACTAAATCGGCGGGGTATTTTTTCGTGAAAAATGGTCTTTTCTTTAAAATATTCATGTAAAATACAAATTCCACCGGAATCCAACCAAAACTGGCGACCCTGCTTACACCAGTGAGGAGGACATGCCTGATCGATTTCGGGTCAATCGGTCCAGCCAATCACTAACCCTAACCCTAACCCTAACCCTAGCCTCAGCCTTAAGCCAGGCCTCATGAGAGATTGTCCCTCTGACTAAAATATTCACCAAAAATACAAATTTCACCCGAATCCAACGGGGACTGCTGTGTCTCGTTCAGCCGGTACAGGAGCACGTTTGGGGGAAATTTCGAGTCAATCGGTCCAAAGACCTGGAAGCTATTGAAAAAATCGGCCGAGGTTTTGAGGAAAAATGGCCGCTTTTCCTTTAAAATATTCATGTAAAATACAAATTCCACCAGAATCCGACCAAAACTGGCGAGCCTCATTCCACCGGTGAGGAGGACATGCGTGATCAATTTCGAGTCAATCGGTCGAAAGACGACCGTGGTCCGAAACCCCAGCCCCTTAACCCTAACCCTAGCTCTAACAGCAGCCTTAAGCCAGCCTCATTTAAAATGGCCCCTTTCACTAAAATATTCACCAAAAATACAAATTCCACCCGAATCCAACGGGGACTGCTGTGTCTCGTTCAGCCGGCACAGGAGCACGTTTGGGAGAAGTTTCGAGTCAATCGGTCCAAAGACCTGGAAGCTATTGAACTAAATCGGTGGGGTATTTTTTCGTGAAAAATGGTCTTTTCTTTAAAATATTCATGTAAAATACAAATTCCACCGGAATCCAACCAAAACTGGCGACCCTGCTTACACCAGTGAGGAGGACATGCCTGATCGATTTCGGGTCAATCGGTCCAGCCAATCACTAACCCTAACCCTAACCCTAACCCTAGCCTCAGCCTTAAGCCAGGCCTCATGAGAGATTGTCCCTCTGACTAAAATATTCACCAAAAATACAAATTTCACCCGAATCCAACGGGGACTGCTGTGTCTCGTTCAGCCGGTACAGGAGCACGTTTGGGGGAAATTTCGAGTCAATCGGTCCAAAGACCTGGAAGCTATTGAAAAAATCGGCCGAGGTTTTGAGGAAAAATGGCCGCTTTTCCTTTAAAATATTCATGTAAAATACAAATTCCACCAGAATCCGACCAAAACTGGCGAGCCTCATTCCGGCGGTGAGGAGGACATGCGTGATCAATTTCGAGTCAATCGGTCAAAAGACGACCGTGGTCCGAAACCCCAGCCCCTTAACCCTAACAGCAGCCTTAAGCCAGCCTCATTTAAAATGGCCCCTTTCACTAAAATATTCACCAAAAATACAAATTCCACCCGAATCCAACGGGGACTGCTGTGTCTCGTTCAGCCGGCACAGGAGCACGTTTGGGAGAAGTTTCGAGTCAATCGGTCCAAAGACCTGGAAGCTATTGAACTAAATCGGCGGGGTATTTTTTCGTGAAAAATGGTCTTTTCTTTAAAATATTCATGTAAAATACAAATTCCACCGGAATCCAACCAAAACTGGCGACCCTGCTTACACCAGTGAGGAGGACATGCCTGATCGATTTCGGGTCAATCGGTCCAGCCAATCACTAACCCTAACCCTAACCCTAACCCTAGCCTCAGCCTTAAGCCAGGCCTCATGAGAGATTGTCCCTCTGACTAAAATATTCACCAAAAATACAAATTTCACCCGAATCCAACGGGGACTGCTGTGTCTCGTTCAGCCGGTACAGGAGCACGTTTGGGGGAAATTTCGAGTCAATCGGTCCAAAGACCTGGAAGCTATTGAAAAAATCGGCCGAGGTTTTGAGGAAAAATGGCCGCTTTTCCTTTAAAATATTCATGTAAAATACAAATTCCACCAGAATCCGACCAAAACTGGCGAGCCTCATTCCACCGGTGAGGAGGACATGCGTGATCAATTTCGAGTCAATCGGTCGAAAGACGACCGTGGTCCGAAACCCCAGCCCCTTAACCCTAACCCTAGCTCTAACAGCAGCCTTAAGCCAGCCTCATTTAAAATGGCCCCTTTCACTAAAATATTCACCAAAAATACAAATTCCACCCGAATCCAACGGGGACTGCTGTGTCTCGTTCAGCCGGCACAGGAGCACGTTTGGGAGAAGTTTCGAGTCAATCGGTCCAAAGACCTGGAAGCTATTGAACTAAATCGGTGGGGTATTTTTTCGTGAAAAATGGTCTTTTCTTTAAAATATTCATGTAAAATACAAATTCCACCGGAATCCAACCAAAACTGGCGACCCTGCTTACACCAGTGAGGAGGACATGCCTGATCGATTTCGGGTCAATCGGTCCAGCCAATCACTAACCCTAACCCTAACCCTAACCCTAGCCTCAGCCTTAAGCCAGGCCTCATGAGAGATTGTCCCTCTGACTAAAATATTCACCAAAAATACAAATTTCACCCGAATCCAACGGGGACTGCTGTGTCTCGTTCAGCCGGTACAGGAGCACGTTTGGGGGAAATTTCGAGTCAATCGGTCCAAAGACCTGGAAGCTATTGAAAAAATCGGCCGAGGTTTTGAGGAAAAATGGCTGCTTTTCCTTTAAAATATTCATGTAAAATACAAATTCCACCAGAATCCGACCAAAACTGGCGAGCCTCATTCCGGCGGTGAGGAGGACATGCGTGATCAATTTCGAGTCAATCGGTCAAAAGACGACCGTGGTCCGAAACCCCAGCCCCTTAACCCTAACAGCAGCCTTAAGCCAGCCTCATTTAAAATGGCCCCTTTCACTAAAATATTCACCAAAAATACAAATTCCACCCGAATCCAACGGGGACTGCTGTGTCTCGTTCAGCCGGCACAGGAGCACGTTTGGGAGAAGTTTCGAGTCAATCGGTCCAAAGACCTGGAAGCTATTGAACTAAATCGGCGGGGTATTTTTTCGTGAAAAATGGTCTTTTCTTTAAAATATTCATGTAAAATACAAATTCCACCGGAATCCAACCAAAACTGGCGACCCTGCTTACACCAGTGAGGAGGACATGCCTGATCGATTTCGGGTCAATCGGTCCAGCCAATCACTAACCCTAACCCTAACCCTAACCCTAGCCTCAGCCTTAAGCCAGGCCTCATGAGAGATTGTCCCTCTGACTAAAATATTCACCAAAAATACAAATTTCACCCGAATCCAACGGGGACTGCTGTGTCTCGTTCAGCCGGTACAGGAGCACGTTTGGGGGAAATTTCGAGTCAATCGGTCCAAAGACCTGGAAGCTATTGAAAAAATCGGCCGAGGTTTTGAGGAAAAATGGCCGCTTTTCCTTTAAAATATTCATGTAAAATACAAATTCCACCAGAATCCGACCAAAACTGGCGAGCCTCATTCCACCGGTGAGGAGGACATGCGTGATCAATTTCGAGTCAATCGGTCAAAAGACGACCGTGGTCCGAAACCCCAGCCCCTTAACCCTAACAGCAGCCTTAAGCCAGCCTCATTTAAAATGGCCCCTTTCACTAAAATATTCACCAAAAATACAAATTCCACCCGAATCCAACGGGGACTGCTGTGTCTCGTTCAGCCGGCACAGGAGCACGTTTGGGAGAAGTTTCGAGTCAATCGGTCCAAAGACCTGGAAGCTATTGAACTAAATCGGCGGGGTATTTTTTCGTGAAAAATGGTCTTTTCTTTAAAATATTCATGTAAAATACAAATTCCACCGGAATCCAACCAAAACTGGCGACCCTGCTTACACCAGTGAGGAGGACATGCCTGATCGATTTCGGGTCAATCGGTCCAGCCAATCACTAACCCTAACCCTAACCCTAACCCTAGCCTCAGCCTTAAGCCAGGCCTCATGAGAGATTGTCCCTCTGACTAAAATATTCACCAAAAATACAAATTTCACCCGAATCCAACGGGGACTGCTGTGTCTCGTTCAGCCGGTACAGGAGCACGTTTGGGGGAAATTTCGAGTCAATCGGTCCAAAGACCTGGAAGCTATTGAAAAAATCGGCCGAGGTTTTGAGGAAAAATGGCCGCTTTTCCTTTAAAATATTCATGTAAAATACAAATTCCACCAGAATCCGACCAAAACTGGCGAGCCTCATTCCACCGGTGAGGAGGACATGCGTGATCAATTTCGAGTCAATCGGTCAAAAGACGACCGTGGTCCGAAACCCCAGCCCCTTAACCCTAACAGCAGCCTTAAGCCAGCCTCATTTAAAATGGCCCCTTTCACTAAAATATTCACCAAAAATACAAATTCCACCCGAATCCAACGGGGACTGCTGTGTCTCGTTCAGCCGGCACAGGAGCACGTTTGGGAGAAGTTTCGAGTCAATCGGTCCAAAGACCTGGAAGCTATTGAACTAAATCGGCGGGGTATTTTTTCGTGAAAAATGGTCTTTTCTTTAAAATATTCATGTAAAATACAAATTCCACCGGAATCCAACCAAAACTGGCGACCCTGCTTACACCAGTGAGGAGGACATGCCTGATCGATTTCGGGTCAATCGGTCCAGCCAATCACTAACCCTAACCCTAACCCTAACCCTAGCCTCAGCCTTAAGCCAGGCCTCATGAGAGATTGTCCCTCTGACTAAAATATTCACCAAAAATACAAATTTCACCCGAATCCAACGGGGACTGCTGTGTCTCGTTCAGCCGGTACAGGAGCACGTTTGGGGGAAATTTCGAGTCAATCGGTCCAAAGACCTGGAAGCTATTGAAAAAATCGGCCGAGGTTTTGAGGAAAAATGGCCGCTTTTCCTTTAAAATATTCATGTAAAATACAAATTCCACCAGAATCCGACCAAAACTGGCGAGCCTCATTCCGGCGGTGAGGAGGACATGCGTGATCAATTTCGAGTCAATCGGTCAAAAGACGACCGTGGTCCGAAACCCCAGCCCCTTAACCCTAACAGCAGCCTTAAGCCAGCCTCATTTAAAATGGCCCCTTTCACTAAAATATTCACCAAAAATACAAATTCCACCCGAATCCAACGGGGACTGCTGTGTCTCGTTCAGCCGGCACAGGAGCACGTTTGGGAGAAGTTTCGAGTCAATCAGTCCAAAGACCTGGAAGCTATTGAACTAAATCGGCGGGGTATTTTTTCGTGAAAAATGGTCTTTTCTTTAAAATATTGAATCGGTCAAAAGACGACCGTGGTCCGAAACCCCAGCCCCTTAACCCTAACAGCAGCCTTAAGCCAGCCTCATTTAAAATGGCCCCTTTCACTAAAATATTCACCAAAAATACAAATTCCACCCGAATCCAACGGGGACTGCTGTGTCTCGTTCAGCCGGCACAGGAGCACGTTTGGGAGAAGTTTCGAGTCAATCGGTCCAAAGACCTGGAAGCTATTGAACTAAATCGGCGGGGTATTTTTTCGTGAAAAATGGTCTTTTCTTTAAAATATTCATGTAAAATACAAATTCCACCGGAATCCAACCAAAACTGGCGACCCTGCTTACACCAGTGAGGAGGACATGCCTGATCGATTTCGGGTCAATCGGTCCAGCCAATCACTAACCCTAACCCTAACCCTAACCCTAGCCTCAGCCTTAAGCCAGGCCTCATGAGAGATTGTCCCTCTGACTAAAATATTCACCAAAAATACAAATTTCACCCGAATCCAACGGGGACTGAAAAAATCGGCCGAGGTTTTGAGGAAAAATGGCCGCTTTTCCTTTAAAATATTCATGTAAAATACAAATTCCACCAGAATCCGACCAAAACTGGCGAGCCTCATTCCACCGGTGAGGAGGACATGCGTGATCAATTTCGAGTCAATCGGTCAAAAGACGACCGTGGTCCGAAACCCCAGCCCCTTAACCCTAACAGCAGCCTTAAGCCAGCCTCATTTAAAATGGCCACTTTCACTAAAATATTCACCAAAAATACAAATTCCACCCGAATCCAACGGGGACTGCTGTGTCTCGTTCAGCCGGCACAGGAGCACGTTTGGGGGAAATTTCGAGTCAATCGGTCCAAAGACCTGGAAGCTATTGAAAAAATCGGCCGAGGTTTTGAGGAAAAATGGCCGCTTTTCCTTTAAAATATTCATGTAAAATACAAATTCCACCAGAATCCGACCAAAACTGGCGAGCCTCATTCCACCGGTGAGGAGGACATGCGTGATCAATTTCGAGTCAATCGGTCAAAAGACGACCGTGGTCCGAAACCCCAGCCCCTTAACCCTAACAGCAGCCTTAAGCCAGCCTCATTTAAAATGGCCCCTTTCACTAAAATATTCACCAAAAATACAAATTCCACCCGAATCCAACGGGGACTGCTGTGTCTCGTTCAGCCGGCACAGGAGCACGTTTGGGAGAAGTTTCGAGTCAATCGGTCCAAAGACCTGGAAGCTATTGAACTAAATCGGCGGGGTATTTTTTCGTGAAAAATGGTCTTTTCTTTAAAATATTCATGTAAAATACAAATTCCACCGGAATCCAACCAAAACTGGCGACCCTGCTTACACCAGTGAGGAGGACATGCCTGATCGATTTCGGGTCAATCGGTCCAGCCAATCACTAACCCTAACCCTAACCCTAACCCTAGCCTCAGCCTTAAGCCAGGCCTCATGAGAGATTGTCCCTCTGACTAAAATATTCACCAAAAATACAAATTTCACCCGAATCCAACGGGGACTGCTGTGTCTCGTTCAGCCGGTACAGGAGCACGTTTGGGGGAAATTTCGAGTCAATCGGTCCAAAGACCTGGAAGCTATTGAAAAAATCGGCCGAGGTTTTGAGGAAAAATGGCCGCTTTTCCTTTAAAATATTCATGTAAAATACAAATTCCACCAGAATCCGACCAAAACTGGCGAGCCTCATTCCACCGGTGAGGAGGACATGCGTGATCAATTTCGAGTCAATCGGTCAAAAGACGACCGTGGTCCGAAACCCCAGCCCCTTAACCCTAACAGCAGCCTTAAGCCAGCCTCATTTAAAATGGCCCCTTTCACTAAAATATTCACCAAAAATACAAATTCCACCCGAATCCAACGGGGACTGCTGTGTCTCGTTCAGCCGGCACAGGAGCACGTTTGGGAGAAGTTTCGAGTCAATCGGTCCAAAGACCTGGAAGCTATTGAACTAAATCGGCGGGGTATTTTTTCGTGAAAAATGGTCTTTTCTTTAAAATATTCATGTAAAATACAAATTCCACCGGAATCCAACCAAAACTGGCGACCCTGCTTACACCAGTGAGGAGGACATGCCTGATCGATTTCGGGTCAATCGGTCCAGCCAATCACTAACCCTAACCCTAACCCTAACCCTAGCCTCAGCCTTAAGCCAGGCCTCATGAGAGATTGTCCCTCTGACTAAAATATTCACCAAAAATACAAATTTCACCCGAATCCAACGGGGACTGCTGTGTCTCGTTCAGCCGGTACAGGAGCACGTTTGGGGGAAATTTCGAGTCAATCGGTCCAAAGACCTGGAAGCTATTGAAAAAATCGGCCGAGGTTTTGAGGAAAAATGGCCGCTTTTCCTTTAAAATATTCATGTAAAATACAAATTCCACCAGAATCCGACCAAAACTGGCGAGCCTCATTCCACCGGTGAGGAGGACATGCGTGATCAATTTCGAGTCAATCGGTCAAAAGACGACCGTGGTCCGAAACCCCAGCCCCTTAACCCTAACAGCAGCCTTAAGCCAGCCTCATTTAAAATGGCCCCTTTCACTAAAATATTCACCAAAAATACAAATTCCACCCGAATCCAACGGGGACTGCTGTGTCTCGTTCAGCCGGCACAGGAGCACGTTTGGGAGAAGTTTCGAGTCAATCGGTCCAAAGACCTGGAAGCTATTGAACTAAATCGGCGGGGTATTTTTTCGTGAAAAATGGTCTTTTCTTTAAAATATTCATGTAAAATACAAATTCCACCGGAATCCAACCAAAACTGGCGACCCTGCTTACACCAGTGAGGAGGACATGCCTGATCGATTTCGGGTCAATCGGTCCAGCCAATCACTAACCCTAACCCTAACCCTAACCCTAGCCTCAGCCTTAAGCCAGGCCTCATGAGAGATTGTCCCTCTGACTAAAATATTCACCAAAAATACAAATTTCACCCGAATCCAACGGGGACTGCTGTGTCTCGTTCAGCCGGTACAGGAGCACGTTTGGGGGAAATTTCGAGTCAATCGGTCCAAAGACCTGGAAGCTATTGAAAAAATCGGCCGAGGTTTTGAGGAAAAATGGCCGCTTTTCCTTTAAAATATTCATGTAAAATACAAATTCCACCAGAATCCGACCAAAACTGGCGAGCCTCATTCCACCGGTGAGGAGGACATGCGTGATCAATTTCGAGTCAATCGGTCAAAAGACGACCGTGGTCCGAAACCCCAGCCCCTTAACCCTAACAGCAGCCTTAAGCCAGCCTCATTTAAAATGGCCCCTTTCACTAAAATATTCACCAAAAATACAAATTCCACCCGAATCCAACGGGGACTGCTGTGTCTCGTTCAGCCGGCACAGGAGCACGTTTGGGAGAAGTTTCGAGTCAATCGGTCCAAAGACCTGGAAGCTATTGAACTAAATCGGCAGGGTATTTTTTCGTGAAAAATGGTCTTTTCTTTAAAATATTCATGTAAAATACAAATTCCACCGGAATCCAACCAAAACTGGCGACCCTGCTTACACCAGTGAGGAGGACATGCCTGATCGATTTCGGGTCAATCGGTCCAGCCAATCACTAACCCTAACCCTAACCCTAACCCTAGCCTCAGCCTTAAGCCAGGCCTCATGAGAGATTGTCCCTCTGACTAAAATATTCACCAAAAATACAAATTTCACCCGAATCCAACGGGGACTGCTGTGTCTCGTTCAGCCGGTACAGGAGCACGTTTGGGGGAAATTTCGAGTCAATCGGTCCAAAGACCTGGAAGC
The DNA here is from genome assembly GCF_965226575.1 of Pagrus pagrus. Classification (NCBI taxonomy): domain Eukaryota; kingdom Metazoa; phylum Chordata; class Actinopteri; order Spariformes; family Sparidae; genus Pagrus; species Pagrus pagrus. Next base: position 83,551 of record NW_028175363.1, read on the forward strand.
TATTGAAAAAATCGGCCGAGGTTTTGAGGAAAAATGGCCGCTTTTCCTTTAAAATATTCATGTAAAATACAAATTCCACCAGAATCCGACCAAAACTGGCGAGCCTCATTCCGGCGGTGAGGAGGACATGCGTGATCAATTTCGAGTCAATCGGTCAAAAGACGACCGTGGTCCGAAACCCCAGCCCCTTAACCCTAACAGCAGCCTTAAGCCAGCCTCATTTAAAATGGCCCCTTTCACTAAAATATTCACCAAAAATACAAATTCCACCCGAATCCAACGGGGACTGCTGTGTCTCGTTCAGCCGGCACAGGAGCACGTTTGGGAGAAGTTTCGAGTCAATCAGTCCAAAGACCTGGAAGCTATTGAACTAAATCGGCGGGGTATTTTTTCGTGAAAAATGGTCTTTTCTTTAAAATATTGAATCGGTCAAAAGACGACCGTGGTCCGAAACCCCAGCCCCTTAACCCTAACAGCAGCCTTAAGCCAGCCTCATTTAAAATGGCCCCTTTCACTAAAATATTCACCAAAAATACAAATTCCACCCGAATCCAACGGGGACTGCTGTGTCTCGTTCAGCCGGCACAGGAGCACGTTTGGGAGAAGTTTCGAGTCAATCGGTCCAAAGACCTGGAAGCTATTGAACTAAATCGGCGGGGTATTTTTTCGTGAAAAATGGTCTTTTCTTTAAAATATTCATGTAAAATACAAATTCCACCGGAATCCAACCAAAACTGGCGACCCTGCTTACACCAGTGAGGAGGACATGCCTGATCGATTTCGGGTCAATCGGTCCAGCCAATCACTAACCCTAACCCTAACCCTAACCCTAGCCTCAGCCTTAAGCCAGGCCTCATGAGAGATTGTCCCTCTGACTAAAATATTCACCAAAAATACAAATTTCACCCGAATCCAACGGGGACTGCTGTGTCTCGTTCAGCCGGTACAGGAGCACGTTTGGGGGAAATTTCGAGTCAATCGGTCCAAAGACCTGGAAGCTATTGAAAAAATCGGCCGAGGTTTTGAGGAAAAATGGCCGCTTTTCCTTTAAAATATTCATGTAAAATACAAATTCCACCAGAATCCGACCAAAACTGGCGAGCCTCATTCCACCGGTGAGGAGGACATGCGTGATCAATTTCGAGTCAATCGGTCAAAAGACGACCGTGGTCCGAAACCCCAGCCCCTTAACCCTAACAGCAGCCTTAAGCCAGCCTCATTTAAAATGGCCCCTTTCACTAAAATATTCACCAAAAATACAAATTCCACCCGAATCCAACGGGGACTGCTGTGTCTCGTTCAGCCGGCACAGGAGCACGTTTGGGAGAAGTTTCGAGTCAATCGGTCCAAAGACCTGGAAGCTATTGAACTAAATCGGCGGGGTATTTTTTCGTGAAAAATGGTCTTTTCTTTAAAATATTCATGTAAAATACAAATTCCACCGGAATCCAACCAAAACTGGCGACCCTGCTTACACCAGTGAGGAGGACATGCCTGATCGATTTCGGGTCAATCGGTCCAGCCAATCACTAACCCTAACCCTAACCCTAACCCTAGCCTCAGCCTTAAGCCAGGCCTCATGAGAGATTGTCCCTCTGACTAAAATATTCACCAAAAATACAAATTTCACCCGAATCCAACGGGGACTGCTGTGTCTCGTTCAGCCGGTACAGGAGCACGTTTGGGGGAAATTTCGAGTCAATCGGTCCAAAGACCTGGAAGCTATTGAAAAAATCGGCCGAGGTTTTGAGGAAAAATGGCCGCTTTTCCTTTAAAATATTCATGTAAAATACAAATTCCACCAGAATCCGACCAAAACTGGCGAGCCTCATTCCACCGGTGAGGAGGACATGCGTGATCAATTTCGAGTCAATCGGTCAAAAGACGACCGTGGTCCGAAACCCCAGCCCCTTAACCCTAACAGCAGCCTTAAGCCAGCCTCATTTAAAATGGCCCCTTTCACTAAAATATTCACCAAAAATACAAATTCCACCCGAATCCAACGGGGACTGCTGTGTCTCGTTCAGCCGGCACAGGAGCACGTTTGGGAGAAGTTTCGAGTCAATCGGTCCAAAGACCTGGAAGCTATTGAACTAAATCGGCGGGGTATTTTTTCGTGAAAAATGGTCTTTTCTTTAAAATATTCATGTAAAATACAAATTCCACCGGAATCCAACCAAAACTGGCGACCCTGCTTACACCAGTGAGGAGGACATGCCTGATCGATTTCGGGTCAATCGGTCCAGCCAATCACTAACCCTAACCCTAACCCTAACCCTAGCCTCAGCCTTAAGCCAGGCCTCATGAGAGATTGTCCCTCTGACTAAAATATTCACCAAAAATACAAATTTCACCCGAATCCAACGGGGACTGCTGTGTCTCGTTCAGCCGGTACAGGAGCACGTTTGGGGGAAATTTCGAGTCAATCGGTCCAAAGACCTGGAAGCTATTGAAAAAATCGGCCGAGGTTTTGAGGAAAAATGGCCGCTTTTCCTTTAAAATATTCATGTAAAATACAAATTCCACCAGAATCCGACCAAAACTGGCGAGCCTCATTCCACCGGTGAGGAGGACATGCGTGATCAATTTCGAGTCAATCGGTCAAAAGACGACCGTGGTCCGAAACCCCAGCCCCTTAACCCTAACAGCAGCCTTAAGCCAGCCTCATTTAAAATGGCCCCTTTCACTAAAATATTCACCAAAAATACAAATTCCACCCGAATCCAACGGGGACTGCTGTGTCTCGTTCAGCCGGCACAGGAGCACGTTTGGGAGAAGTTTCGAGTCAATCGGTCCAAAGACCTGGAAGCTATTGAACTAAATCGGCGGGGTATTTTTTCGTGAAAAATGGTCTTTTCTTTAAAATATTCATGTAAAATACAAATTCCACCGGAATCCAACCAAAACTGGCGACCCTGCTTACACCAGTGAGGAGGACATGCCTGATCGATTTCGGGTCAATCGGTCCAGCCAATCACTAACCCTAACCCTAACCCTAACCCTAGCCTCAGCCTTAAGCCAGGCCTCATGAGAGATTGTCCCTCTGACTAAAATATTCACCAAAAATACAAATTTCACCCGAATCCAACGGGGACTGCTGTGTCTCGTTCAGCCGGTACAGGAGCACGTTTGGGGGAAATTTCGAGTCAATCGGTCCAAAGACCTGGAAGCTATTGAAAAAATCGGCCGAGGTTTTGAGGAAAAATGGCCGCTTTTCCTTTAAAATATTCATGTAAAATACAAATTCCACCAGAATCCGACCAAAACTGGCGAGCCTCATTCCACCGGTGAGGAGGACATGCGTGATCAATTTCGAGTCAATCGGTCAAAAGACGACCGTGGTCCGAAACCCCAGCCCCTTAACCCTAACAGCAGCCTTAAGCCAGCCTCATTTAAAATGGCCCCTTTCACTAAAATATTCACCAAAAATACAAATTCCACCCGAATCCAACGGGGACTGCTGTGTCTCGTTCAGCCGGCACAGGAGCACGTTTGGGAGAAGTTTCGAGTCAATCGGTCCAAAGACCTGGAAGCTATTGAACTAAATCGGCGGGGTATTTTTTCGTGAAAAATGGTCTTTTCTTTAAAATATTCATGTAAAATACAAATTCCACCGGAATCCAACCAAAACTGGCGACCCTGCTTACACCAGTGAGGAGGACATGCCTGATCGATTTCGGGTCAATCGGTCCAGCCAATCACTAACCCTAACCCTAACCCTAACCCTAGCCTCAGCCTTAAGCCAGGCCTCATGAGAGATTGTCCCTCTGACTAAAATATTCACCAAAAATACAAATTTCACCCGAATCCAACGGGGACTGCTGTGTCTCGTTCAGCCGGTACAGGAGCACGTTTGGGGGAAATTTCGAGTCAATCGGTCCAAAGACCTGGAAGCTATTGAAAAAATCGGCCGAGGTTTTGAGGAAAAATGGCCGCTTTTCCTTTAAAATATTCATGTAAAATACAAATTCCACCAGAATCCGACCAAAACTGGCGAGCCTCATTCCACCGGTGAGGAGGACATGCGTGATCAATTTCGAGTCAATCGGTCAAAAGACGACCGTGGTCCGAAACCCCAGCCCCTTAACCCTAACAGCAGCCTTAAGCCAGCCTCATTTAAAATGGCCCCTTTCACTAAAATATTCACCAAAAATACAAATTCCACCCGAATCCAACGGGGACTGCTGTGTCTCGTTCAGCCGGCACAGGAGCACGTTTGGGAGAAGTTTCGAGTCAATCGGTCCAAAGACCTGGAAGCTATTGAACTAAATCGGCGGGGTATTTTTTCGTGAAAAATGGTCTTTTCTTTAAAATATTCATGTAAAATACAAATTCCACCGGAATCCAACCAAAACTGGCGACCCTGCTTACACCAGTGAGGAGGACATGCCTGATCGATTTCGGGTCAATCGGTCCAGCCAATCACTAACCCTAACCCTAACCCTAACCCTAGCCTCAGCCTTAAGCCAGGCCTCATGAGAGATTGTCCCTCTGACTAAAATATTCACCAAAAATACAAATTTCACCCGAATCCAACGGGGACTGCTGTGTCTCGTTCAGCCGGTACAGGAGCACGTTTGGGGGAAATTTCGAGTCAATCGGTCCAAAGACCTGGAAGCTATTGAAAAAATCGGCCGAGGTTTTGAGGAAAAATGGCCGCTTTTCCTTTAAAATATTCATGTAAAATACAAATTCCACCAGAATCCGACCAAAACTGGCGAGCCTCATTCCACCGGTGAGGAGGACATGCGTGATCAATTTCGAGTCAATCGGTCAAAAGACGACCGTGGTCCGAAACCCCAGCCCCTTAACCCTAACAGCAGCCTTAAGCCAGCCTCATTTAAAATGGCCCCTTTCACTAAAATATTCACCAAAAATACAAATTCCACCCGAATCCAACGGGGACTGCTGTGTCTCGTTCAGCCGGCACAGGAGCACGTTTGGGAGAAGTTTCGAGTCAATCGGTCCAAAGACCTGGAAGCTATTGAACTAAATCGGCAGGGTATTTTTTCGTGAAAAATGGTCTTTTCTTTAAAATATTCATGTAAAATACAAATTCCACCGGAATCCAACCAAAACTGGCGACCCTGCTTACACCAGTGAGGAGGACATGCCTGATCGATTTCGGGTCAATCGGTCCAGCCAATCACTAACCCTAACCCTAACCCTAACCCTAGCCTCAGCCTTAAGCCAGGCCTCATGAGAGATTGTCCCTCTGACTAAAATATTCACCAAAAATACAAATTTCACCCGAATCCAACGGGGACTGCTGTGTCTCGTTCAGCCGGTACAGGAGCACGTTTGGGGGAAATTTCGAGTCAATCGGTCCAAAGACCTGGAAGCTATTGAAAAAATCGGCCGAGGTTTTGAGGAAAAATGGCCGCTTTTCCTTTAAAATATTCATGTAAAATACAAATTCCACCAGAATCCGACCAAAACTGGCGAGCCTCATTCCGGCGGTGAGGAGGACATGCGTGATCAATTTCGAGTCAATCGGTCAAAAGACGACCGTGGTCCGAAACCCCAGCCCCTTAACCCTAACAGCAGCCTTAAGCCAGCCTCATTTAAAATGGCCCCTTTCACTAAAATATTCACCAAAAATACAAATTCCACCCGAATCCAACGGGGACTGCTGTGTCTCGTTCAGCCGGCACAGGAGCACGTTTGGGAGAAGTTTCGAGTCAATCAGTCCAAAGACCTGGAAGCTATTGAACTAAATCGGCGGGGTATTTTTTCGTGAAAAATGGTCTTTTCTTTAAAATATTGAATCGGTCAAAAGACGACCGTGGTCCGAAACCCCAGCCCCTTAACCCTAACAGCAGCCTTAAGCCAGCCTCATTTAAAATGGCCCCTTTCACTAAAATATTCACCAAAAATACAAATTCCACCCGAATCCAACGGGGACTGCTGTGTCTCGTTCAGCCGGCACAGGAGCACGTTTGGGAGAAGTTTCGAGTCAATCGGTCCAAAGACCTGGAAGCTATTGAACTAAATCGGCGGGGTATTTTTTCGTGAAAAATGGTCTTTTCTTTAAAATATTCATGTAAAATACAAATTCCACCGGAATCCAACCAAAACTGGCGACCCTGCTTACACCAGTGAGGAGGACATGCCTGATCGATTTCGGGTCAATCGGTCCAGCCAATCACTAACCCTAACCCTAACCCTAACCCTAGCCTCAGCCTTAAGCCAGGCCTCATGAGAGATTGTCCCTCTGACTAAAATATTCACCAAAAATACAAATTTCACCCGAATCCAACGGGGACTGCTGTGTCTCGTTCAGCCGGTACAGGAGCACGTTTGGGGGAAATTTCGAGTCAATCGGTCCAAAGACCTGGAAGCTATTGAAAAAATCGGCCGAGGTTTTGAGGAAAAATGGCCGCTTTTCCTTTAAAATATTCATGTAAAATACAAATTCCACCAGAATCCGACCAAAACTGGCGAGCCTCATTCCACCGGTGAGGAGGACATGCGTGATCAATTTCGAGTCAATCGGTCAAAAGACGACCGTGGTCCGAAACCCCAGCCCCTTAACCCTAACAGCAGCCTTAAGCCAGCCTCATTTAAAATGGCCCCTTTCACTAAAATATTCACCAAAAATACAAATTCCACCCGAATCCAACGGGGACTGCTGTGTCTCGTTCAGCCGGCACAGGAGCACGTTTGGGAGAAGTTTCGAGTCAATCGGTCCAAAGACCTGGAAGCTATTGAACTAAATCGGCGGGGTATTTTTTCGTGAAAAATGGTCTTTTCTTTAAAATATTCATGTAAAATACAAATTCCACCGGAATCCAACCAAAACTGGCGACCCTGCTTACACCAGTGAGGAGGACATGCCTGATCGATTTCGGGTCAATCGGTCCAGCCAATCACTAACCCTAACCCTAACCCTAACCCTAGCCTCAGCCTTAAGCCAGGCCTCATGAGAGATTGTCCCTCTGACTAAAATATTCACCAAAAATACAAATTTCACCCGAATCCAACGGGGACTGCTGTGTCTCGTTCAGCCGGTACAGGAGCACGTTTGGGGGAAATTTCGAGTCAATCGGTCCAAAGACCTGGAAGCTATTGAAAAAATCGGCCGAGGTTTTGAGGAAAAATGGCCGCTTTTCCTTTAAAATATTCATGTAAAATACAAATTCCACCAGAATCCGACCAAAACTGGCGAGCCTCATTCCACCGGTGAGGAGGACATGCGTGATCAATTTCGAGTCAATCGGTCAAAAGACGACCGTGGTCCGAAACCCCAGCCCCTTAACCCTAACAGCAGCCTTAAGCCAGCCTCATTTAAAATGGCCCCTTTCACTAAAATATTCACCAAAAATACAAATTCCACCCGAATCCAACGGGGACTGCTGTGTCTCGTTCAGCCGGCACAGGAGCACGTTTGGGAGAAGTTTCGAGTCAATCGGTCCAAAGACCTGGAAGCTATTGAACTAAATCGGCGGGGTATTTTTTCGTGAAAAATGGTCTTTTCTTTAAAATATTCATGTAAAATACAAATTCCACCGGAATCCAACCAAAACTGGCGACCCTGCTTACACCAGTGAGGAGGACATGCCTGATCGATTTCGGGTCAATCGGTCCAGCCAATCACTAACCCTAACCCTAACCCTAACCCTAGCCTCAGCCTTAAGCCAGGCCTCATGAGAGATTGTCCCTCTGACTAAAATATTCACCAAAAATACAAATTTCACCCGAATCCAACGGGGACTGCTGTGTCTCGTTCAGCCGGTACAGGAGCACGTTTGGGGGAAATTTCGAGTCAATCGGTCCAAAGACCTGGAAGCTATTGAAAAAATCGGCCGAGGTTTTGAGGAAAAATGGCCGCTTTTCCTTTAAAATATTCATGTAAAATACAAATTCCACCAGAATCCGACCAAAACTGGCGAGCCTCATTCCACCGGTGAGGAGGACATGCGTGATCAATTTCGAGTCAATCGGTCAAAAGACGACCGTGGTCCGAAACCCCAGCCCCTTAACCCTAACAGCAGCCTTAAGCCAGCCTCATTTAAAATGGCCCCTTTCACTAAAATATTCACCAAAAATACAAATTCCACCCGAATCCAACGGGGACTGCTGTGTCTCGTTCAGCCGGCACAGGAGCACGTTTGGGAGAAGTTTCGAGTCAATCGGTCCAAAGACCTGGAAGCTATTGAACTAAATCGGCGGGGTATTTTTTCGTGAAAAATGGTCTTTTCTTTAAAATATTCATGTAAAATACAAATTCCACCGGAATCCAACCAAAACTGGCGACCCTGCTTACACCAGTGAGGAGGACATGCCTGATCGATTTCGGGTCAATCGGTCCAGCCAATCACTAACCCTAACCCTAACCCTAACCCTAGCCTCAGCCTTAAGCCAGGCCTCATGAGAGATTGTCCCTCTGACTAAAATATTCACCAAAAATACAAATTTCACCCGAATCCAACGGGGACTGCTGTGTCTCGTTCAGCCGGTACAGGAGCACGTTTGGGGGAAATTTCGAGTCAATCGGTCCAAAGACCTGGAAGCTATTGAAAAAATCGGCCGAGGTTTTGAGGAAAAATGGCCGCTTTTCCTTTAAAATATTCATGTAAAATACAAATTCCACCAGAATCCGACCAAAACTGGCGAGCCTCATTCCACCGGTGAGGAGGACATGCGTGATCAATTTCGAGTCAATCGGTCAAAAGACGACCGTGGTCCGAAACCCCAGCCCCTTAACCCTAACAGCAGCCTTAAGCCAGCCTCATTTAAAATGGCCCCTTTCACTAAAATATTCACCAAAAATACAAATTCCACCCGAATCCAACGGGGACTGCTGTGTCTCGTTCAGCCGGCACAGGAGCACGTTTGGGAGAAGTTTCGAGTCAATCGGTCCAAAGACCTGGAAGCTATTGAACTAAATCGGCGGGGTATTTTTTCGTGAAAAATGGTCTTTTCTTTAAAATATTCATGTAAAATACAAATTCCACCGGAATCCAACCAAAACTGGCGACCCTGCTTACACCAGTGAGGAGGACATGCCTGATCGATTTCGGGTCAATCGGTCCAGCCAATCACTAACCCTAACCCTAACCCTAACCCTAGCCTCAGCCTTAAGCCAGGCCTCATGAGAGATTGTCCCTCTGACTAAAATATTCACCAAAAATACAAATTTCACCCGAATCCAACGGGGACTGCTGTGTCTCGTTCAGCCGGTACAGGAGCACGTTTGGGGGAAATTTCGAGTCAATCGGTCCAAAGACCTGGAAGCTATTGAAAAAATCGGCCGAGGTTTTGAGGAAAAATGGCCGCTTTTCCTTTAAAATATTCATGTAAAATACAAATTCCACCAGAATCCGACCAAAACTGGCGAGCCTCATTCCGGCGGTGAGGAGGACATGCGTGATCAATTTCGAGTCAATCGGTCAAAAGACGACCGTGGTCCGAAACCCCAGCCCCTTAACCCTAACAGCAGCCTTAAGCCAGCCTCATTTAAAATGGCCCCTTTCACTAAAATATTCACCAAAAATACAAATTCCACCCGAATCCAACGGGGACTGCTGTGTCTCGTTCAGCCGGCACAGGAGCACGTTTGGGAGAAGTTTCGAGTCAATCAGTCCAAAGACCTGGAAGCTATTGAACTAAATCGGCGGGGTATTTTTTCGTGAAAAATGGTCTTTTCTTTAAAATATTGAATCGGTCAAAAGACGACCGTGGTCCGAAACCCCAGCCCCTTAACCCTAACAGCAGCCTTAAGCCAGCCTCATTTAAAATGGCCCCTTTCACTAAAATATTCACCAAAAATACAAATTCCACCCGAATCCAACGGGGACTGCTGTGTCTCGTTCAGCCGGCACAGGAGCACGTTTGGGAGAAGTTTCGAGTCAATCGGTCCAAAGACCTGGAAGCTATTGAACTAAATCGGCGGGGTATTTTTTCGTGAAAAATGGTCTTTTCTTTAAAATATTCATGTAAAATACAAATTCCACCGGAATCCAACCAAAACTGGCGACCCTGCTTACACCAGTGAGGAGGACATGCCTGATCGATTTCGGGTCAATCGGTCCAGCCAATCACTAACCCTAACCCTAACCCTAACCCTAGCCTCAGCCTTAAGCCAGGCCTCATGAGAGATTGTCCCTCTGACTAAAATATTCACCAAAAATACAAATTTCACCCGAATCCAACGGGGACTGAAAAAATCGGCCGAGGTTTTGAGGAAAAATGGCCGCTTTTCCTTTAAAATATTCATGTAAAATACAAATTCCACCAGAATCCGACCAAAACTGGCGAGCCTCATTCCACCGGTGAGGAGGACATGCGTGATCAATTTCGAGTCAATCGGTCAAAAGACGACCGTGGTCCGAAACCCCAGCCCCTTAACCCTAACAGCAGCCTTAAGCCAGCCTCATTTAAAATGGCCCCTTTCACTAAAATATTCACCAAAAATACAAATTCCACCCGAATCCAACGGGGACTGCTGTGTCTCGTTCAGCCGGCACAGGAGCACGTTTGGGGGAAATTTCGAGTCAATCGGTCCAAAGACCTGGAAGCTATTGAAAAAATCGGCCGAGGTTTTGAGGAAAAATGGCCGCTTTTCCTTTAAAATATTCATGTAAAATACAAATTCCACCAGAATCCGACCAAAACTGGCGAGCCTCATTCCACCGGTGAGGAGGACATGCGTGATCAATTTCGAGTCAATCGGTCAAAAGACGACCGTGGTCCGAAACCCCAGCCCCTTAACCCTAACAGCAGCCTTAAGCCAGCCTCATTTAAAATGGCCCCTTTCACTAAAATATTCACCAAAAATACAAATTCCACCCGAATCCAACGGGGACTGCTGTGTCTCGTTCAGCCGGCACAGGAGCACGTTTGGGAGAAGTTTCGAGTCAATCGGTCCAAAGACCTGGAAGCTATTGAACTAAATCGGTGGGGTATTTTTTCGTGAAAAATGGTCTTTTCTTTAAAATATTCATGTAAAATACAAATTCCACCGGAATCCAACCAAAACTGGCGACCCTGCTTACACCAGTGAGGAGGACATGCCTGATCGATTTCGGGTCAATCGGTCCAGCCAATCACTAACCCTAACCCTAACCCTAACCCTAGCCTCAGCCTTAAGCCAGGCCTCATGAGAGATTGTCCCTCTGACTAAAATATTCACCAAAAATACAAATTTCACCCGAATCCAACGGGGACTGCTGTGTCTCGTTCAGCCGGTACAGGAGCACGTTTGGGGGAAATTTCGAGTCAATCGGTCCAAAGACCTGGAAGCTATTGAAAAAATCGGCCGAGGTTTTGAGGAAAAATGGCCGCTTTTCCTTTAAAATATTCATGTAAAATACAAATTCCACCAGAATCCGACCAAAACTGGCGAGCCTCATTCCGGCAGTGAGGAGGACATGCGTGATCAATTTCGAGTCAATCGGTCAAAAGACGACCGTGGTCCGAAACCCCAGCCCCTTAACCCTAACAGCAGCCTTAAGCCAGCCTCATTTAAAATGGCCCCTTTCACTAAAATATTCACCAAAAATACAAATTCCACCCGAATCCAACGGGGACTGCTGTGTCTCGTTCAGCCGGCACAGGAGCACGTTTGGGAGAAGTTTCGAGTCAATCGGTCCAAAGACCTGGAAGCTATTGAACTAAATCGGCGGGGTATTTTTTCGTGAAAAATGGTCTTTTCTTTAAAATATTCATGTAAAATACAAATTCCACCGGAATCCAACCAAAACTGGCGACCCTGCTTACACCAGTGAGGAGGACATGCCTGATCGATTTCGGGTCAATCGGTCCAGCCAATCACTAACCCTAACCCTAACCCTAACCCTAGCCTCAGCCTTAAGCCAGGCCTCATGAGAGATTGTCCCTCTGACTAAAATATTCACCAAAAATACAAATTTCACCCGAATCCAACGGGGACTGAAAAAATCGGCCGAGGTTTTGAGGAAAAATGGCCGCTTTTCCTTTAAAATATTCATGTAAAATACAAATTCCACCAGAATCCGACCAAAACTGGCGAGCCTCATTCCACCGGTGAGGAGGACATGCGTGATCAATTTCGAGTCAATCGGTCAAAAGACGACCGTGGTCCGAAACCCCAGCCCCTTAACCCTAACAGCAGCCTTAAGCCAGCCTCATTTAAAATGGCCCCTTTCACTAAAATATTCACCAAAAATACAAATTCCACCCGAATCCAACGGGGACTGCTGTGTCTCGTTCAGCCGGCACAGGAGCACGTTTGGGGGAAATTTCGAGTCAATCGGTCCAAAGACCTGGAAGCTATTGAAAAAATCGGCCGAGGTTTTGAGGAAAAATGGCCGCTTTTCCTTTAAAATATTCATGTAAAATACAAATTCCACCAGAATCCGACCAAAACTGGCGAGCCTCATTCCACCGGTGAGGAGGACATGCGTGATCAATTTCGAGTCAATCGGTCAAAAGACGACCGTGGTCCGAAACCCCAGCCCCTTAACCCTAACAGCAGCCTTAAGCCAGCCTCATTTAAAATGGCCCCTTTCACTAAAATATTCACCAAAAATACAAATTCCACCCGAATCCAACGGGGACTGCTGTGTCTCGTTCAGCCGGCACAGGAGCACGTTTGGGAGAAGTTTCGAGTCAATCGGTCCAAAGACCTGGAAGCTATTGAACTAAATCGGCGGGGTATTTTTTCGTGAAAAATGGTCTTTTCTTTAAAATATTCATGTAAAATACAAATTCCACCGGAATCCAACCAAAACTGGCGACCCTGCTTACACCAGTGAGGAGGACATGCCTGATCGATTTCGGGTCAATCGGTCCAGCCAATCACTAACCCTAACCCTAACCCTAACCCTAGCCTCAGCCTTAAGCCAGGCCTCATGAGAGATTGTCCCTCTGACTAAAATATTCACCAAAAATACAAATTTCACCCGAATCCAACGGGGACTGCTGTGTCTCGTTCAGCCGGTACAGGAGCACGTTTGGGGGAAATTTCGAGTCAATCGGTCCAAAGACCTGGAAGCTATTGAAAAAATCGGCCGAGGTTTTGAGGAAAAATGGCCGCTTTTCCTTTAAAATATTCATGTAAAATACAAATTCCACCAGAATCCGACCAAAACTGGCGAGCCTCATTCCACCGGTGAGGAGGACATGCGTGATCAATTTCGAGTCAATCGGTCAAAAGACGACCGTGGTCCGAAACCCCAGCCCCTTAACCCTAACAGCAGCCTTAAGCCAGCCTCATTTAAAATGGCCCCTTTCACTAAAATATTCACCAAAAATACAAATTCCACCCGAATCCAACGGGGACTGCTGTGTCTCGTTCAGCCGGCACAGGAGCACGTTTGGGAGAAGTTTCGAGTCAATCGGTCCAAAGACCTGGAAGCTATTGAACTAAATCGGCGGGGTATTTTTTCGTGAAAAATGGTCTTTTCTTTAAAATATTCATGTAAAATACAAATTCCACCGGAATCCAACCAAAACTGGCGACCCTGCTTACACCAGTGAGGAGGACATGCCTGATCGATTTCGGGTCAATCGGTCCAGCCAATCACTAACCCTAACCCTAACCCTAACCCTAGCCTCAGCCTTAAGCCAGGCCTCATGAGAGATTGTCCCTCTGACTAAAATATTCACCAAAAATACAAATTTCACCCGAATCCAACGGGGACTGCTGTGTCTCGTTCAGCCGGTACAGGAGCACGTTTGGGGGAAATTTCGAGTCAATCGGTCCAAAGACCTGGAAGCTATTGAAAAAATCGGCCGAGGTTTTGAGGAAAAATGGCCGCTTTTCCTTTAAAATATTCATGTAAAATACAAATTCCACCAGAATCCGACCAAAACTGGCGAGCCTCATTCCACCGGTGAGGAGGACATGCGTGATCAATTTCGAGTCAATCGGTCAAAAGACGACCGTGGTCCGAAACCCCAGCCCCTTAACCCTAACAGCAGCCTTAAGCCAGCCTCATTTAAAATGGCCCCTTTCACTAAAATATTCACCAAAAATACAAATTCCACCCGAATCCAACGGGGACTGCTGTGTCTCGTTCAGCCGGCACAGGAGCACGTTTGGGAGAAGTTTCGAGTCAATCAGTCCAAAGACCTGGAAGCTATTGAACTAAATCGGCGGGGTATTTTTTCGTGAAAAATGGTCTTTTCTTTAAAATATTGAATCGGTCAAAAGACGACCGTGGTCCGAAACCCCAGCCCCTTAACCCTAACAGCAGCCTTAAGCCAGCCTCATTTAAAATGGCCCCTTTCACTAAAATATTCACCAAAAATACAAATTCCACCCGAATCCAACGGGGACTGCTGTGTCTCGTTCAGCCGGCACAGGAGCACGTTTGGGAGAAGTTTCGAGTCAATCGGTCCAAAGACCTGGAAGCTATTGAACTAAATCGGCGGGGTATTTTTTCGTGAAAAATGGTCTTTTCTTTAAAATATTCATGTAAAATACAAATTCCACCGGAATCCAACCAAAACTGGCGACCCTGCTTACACCAGTGAGGAGGACATGCCTGATCGATTTCGGGTCAATCGGTCCAGCCAATCACTAACCCTAACCCTAACCCTAACCCTAGCCTCAGCCTTAAGCCAGGCCTCATGAGAGATTGTCCCTCTGACTAAAATATTCACCAAAAATACAAATTTCACCCGAATCCAACGGGGACTGCTGTGTCTCGTTCAGCCGGTACAGGAGCACGTTTGGGGGAAATTTCGAGTCAATCGGTCCAAAGACCTGGAAGCTATTGAAAAAATCGGCCGAGGTTTTGAGGAAAAATGGCCGCTTTTCCTTTAAAATATTCATGTAAAATACAAATTCCACCAGAATCCGACCAAAACTGGCGAGCCTCATTCCACCGGTGAGGAGGACATGCGTGATCAATTTCGAGTCAATCGGTCAAAAGACGACCGTGGTCCGAAACCCCAGCCCCTTAACCCTAACAGCAGCCTTAAGCCAGCCTCATTTAAAATGGCCCCTTTCACTAAAATATTCACCAAAAATACAAATTCCACCCGAATCCAACGGGGACTGCTGTGTCTCGTTCAGCCGGCACAGGAGCACGTTTGGGAGAAGTTTCGAGTCAATCGGTCCAAAGACCTGGAAGCTATTGAACTAAATCGGCGGGGTATTTTTTCGTGAAAAATGGTCTTTTCTTTAAAATATTCATGTAAAATACAAATTCCACCGGAATCCAACCAAAACTGGCGACCCTGCTTACACCAGTGAGGAGGACATGCCTGATCGATTTCGGGTCAATCGGTCCAGCCAATCACTAACCCTAACCCTAACCCTAACCCTAGCCTCAGCCTTAAGCCAGGCCTCATGAGAGATTGTCCCTCTGACTAAAATATTCACCAAAAATACAAATTTCACCCGAATCCAACGGGGACTGCTGTGTCTCGTTCAGCCGGTACAGGAGCACGTTTGGGGGAAATTTCGAGTCAATCGGTCCAAAGACCTGGAAGCTATTGAAAAAATCGGCCGAGGTTTTGAGGAAAAATGGCCGCTTTTCCTTTAAAATATTCATGTAAAATACAAATTCCACCAGAATCCGACCAAAACTGGCGAGCCTCATTCCACCGGTGAGGAGGACATGCGTGATCAATTTCGAGTCAATCGGTCAAAAGACGACCGTGGTCCGAAACCCCAGCCCCTTAACCCTAACAGCAGCCTTAAGCCAGCCTCATTTAAAATGGCCCCTTTCACTAAAATATTCACCAAAAATACAAATTCCACCCGAATCCAACGGGGACTGCTGTGTCTCGTTCAGCCGGCACAGGAGCACGTTTGGGAGAAGTTTCGAGTCAATCGGTCCAAAGACCTGGAAGCTATTGAACTAAATCGGCGGGGTATTTTTTCGTGAAAAATGGTCTTTTCTTTAAAATATTCATGTAAAATACAAATTCCACCGGAATCCAACCAAAACTGGCGACCCTGCTTACACCAGTGAGGAGGACATGCCTGATCGATTTCGGGTCAATCGGTCCAGCCAATCACTAACCCTAACCCTAACCCTAACCCTAGCCTCAGCCTTAAGCCAGGCCTCATGAGAGATTGTCCCTCTGACTAAAATATTCACCAAAAATACAAATTTCACCCGAATCCAACGGGGACTGCTGTGTCTCGTTCAGCCGGTACAGGAGCACGTTTGGGGGAAATTTCGAGTCAATCGGTCCAAAGACCTGGAAGCTATTGAAAAAATCGGCCGAGGTTTTGAGGAAAAATGGCGGCTTTTCCTTTAAAATATTCATGTAAAATACAAATTCCACCAGAATCCGACCAAAACTGGCGAGCCTCATTCCACCGGTGAGGAGGACATGCGTGATCAATTTCGAGTCAATCGGTCAAAAGACGACCGTGGTCCGAAACCCCAGCCCCTTAACCCTAACCCTAGCCCTAACAGCAGCCTTAAGCCAGCCTCATTTAAAATGGCCCCTTTCACTAAAATATTCACCAAAAATACAAATTACACCCGAATCCAACGGGGACTGCTGTGTCTCGTTCAGCCGGCACAGGAGCACGTTTGGGAGAAGTTTCGAGTCAATCGGTCCAAAGACCTGGAAGCTATTGAACTAAATCGGCGGGGTATTTTTTCGTGAAAAATGGTCTTTTCTTTAAAATATTCATGTAAAATACAAATTCCACCGGAATCCAACCAAAACTGGCGACCCTGCTTACACCAGTGAGGAGGACATGCCTGATCGATTTCGGGTCAATCGGTCCAGCCAATCACTAACCCTAACCCTAACCCTAACCCTAGCCTCAGCCTTAAGCCAGGCCTCATGAGAGATTGTCCCTCTGACTAAAATATTCACCAAAAATACAAATTTCACCCGAATCCAACGGGGACTGCTGTGTCTCGTTCAGCCGGTACAGGAGCACGTTTGGGGGAAATTTCGAGTCAATCGGTCCAAAGACCTGGAAGCTATTGAAAAAATCGGCCGAGGTTTTGAGGAAAAATGGCCGCTTTTCCTTTAAAATATTCATGTAAAATACAAATTCCACCAGAATCCGACCAAAACTGGCGAGCCTCATTCCACCGGTGAGGAGGACATGCGTGATCAATTTCGAGTCAATCGGTCGAAAGACGACCGTGGTCCGAAACCCCAGCCCCTTAACCCTAACCCTAGCCCTAACAGCAGCCTTAAGCCAGCCTCATTTAAAATGGCCCCTTTCACTAAAATATTCACCAAAAATACAAATTCCACCCGAATCCAACGGGGACTGCTGTGTCTCGTTCAGCCGGCACAGGAGCACGTTTGGGAGAAGTTTCGAGTCAATCGGTCCAAAGACCTGGAAGCTATTGAACTAAATCGGCGGGGTAATTTTTCGTGAAAAATGGTCTTTTCTTTAAAATATTCATGTAAAATACAAATTCCACCGGAATCCAACCAAAACTGGCGACCCTGCTTACACCAGTGAGGAGGACATGCCTGATCGATTTCGGGTCAATCGGTCCAGCCAATCACTAACCCTAACCCTAACCCTAACCCTAGCCTCAGCCTTAAGCCAGGCCTCATGAGAGATTGTCCCTCTGACTAAAATATTCACCAAAAATACAAATTTCACCCGAATCCAACGGGGACTGCTGTGTCTCGTTCAGCCGGCACAGGAGCACGTTTGGGAGAAGTTTCGAGTCAATCGGTCCAAAGACCTGGAAGCTATTGAACTAAATCGGCGGGGTAATTTTTCGTGAAAAATGGTCTTTTCTTTAAAATATTCATGTAAAATACAAATTCCACCGGAATCCAACCAAAACTGGCGACCCTGCTTACACCAGTGAGGAGGACATGCCTGATCGATTTCGGGTCAATCGGTCCAGCCAATCACTAACCCTAACCCTAACCCTAACCCTAGCCTCAGCCTTAAGCCAGGCCTCATGAGAGATTGTCCCTCTGACTAAAATATTCACCAAAAATACAAATTTCACCCGAATCCAACGGGGACTGCTGTGTCTCGTTCAGCCGGTACAGGAGCACGTTTGGGGGAAATTTCGAGTCAATCGGTCCAAAGACCTGGAAGCTATTGAAAAAATCGGCCGAGGTTTTGAGGAAAAATGGCCGCTTTTCCTTTAAAATATTCATGTAAAATACAAATTCCACCAGAATCCGACCAAAACTGGCGAGCCTCATTCCACCGGTGAGGAGGACATGCGTGATCAATTTCGAGTCAATCGGTCAAAAGACGACCGTGGTCCGAAACCCCAGCCCCTTAACCCTAACAGCAGCCTTAAGCCAGCCTCATTTAAAATGGCCCCTTTCACTAAAATATTCACCAAAAATACAAATTCCACCCGAATCCAACGGGGACTGCTGTGTCTCGTTCAGCCGGCACAGGAGCACGTTTGGGAGAAGTTTCGAGTCAATCGGTCCAAAGACCTGGAAGCTATTGAACTAAATCGGCGGGGTATTTTTTCGTGAAAAATGGTCTTTTCTTTAAAATATTCATGTAAAATACAAATTCCACCGGAATCCAACCAAAACTGGCGACCCTGCTTACACCAGTGAGGAGGACATGCCTGATCGATTTCGGGTCAATCGGTCCAGCCAATCACTAACCCTAACCCTAACCCTAACCCTAGCCTCAGCCTTAAGCCAGGCCTCATGAGAGATTGTCCCTCTGACTAAAATATTCACCAAAAATACAAATTTCACCCGAATCCAACGGGGACTGCTGTGTCTCGTTCAGCCGGTACAGGAGCACGTTTGGGGGAAATTTCGAGTCAATCGGTCCAAAGACCTGGAAGCTATTGAAAAAATCGGCCGAGGTTTTGAGGAAAAATGGCCGCTTTTCCTTTAAAATATTCATGTAAAATACAAATTCCACCAGAATCCGACCAAAACTGGCGAGCCTCATTCCACCGGTGAGGAGGACATGCGTGATCAATTTCGAGTCAATCGGTCGAAAGACGACCGTGGTCCGAAACCCCAGCCCCTTAACCCTAACCCTAGCCCTAACAGCAGCCTTAAGCCAGCCTCATTTAAAATGGCCCCTTTCACTAAAATATTCACCAAAAATACAAATTCCACCCGAATCCAACGGGGACTGCTGTGTCTCGTTCAGCCGGCACAGGAGCACGTTTGGGAGAAGTTTCGAGTCAATCAGTCGAAAGACCTGGAAGCTATTGAACTAAATCGGCGGGGTATTTTTTCGTGAAAAATGGTCTTTTCTTTAAAATATTCATGTAACATACAAATTCCACCGGAATCCAACCAAAACTGGCGACCCTGCTTACACCAGTGAGGAGGACATGCCTGATCGATTTCGGGTCAATCGGTCCAGCCAATCACTAACCCTAACCCTAACCCTAACCCTAGCCTCAGCCTTAAGCCAGGCCTCATGAGAGATTGTCCCTCTGACTAAAATATTCACCAAAAATACAAATTTCACCCGAATCCAACGGGGACTGCTGTGTCTCGTTCAGCCGGTACAGGAGCACGTTTGGGGGAAATTTCGAGTCAATCGGTCCAAAGACCTGGAAGCTATTGAAAAAATCGGCCGAGGTTTTGAGGAAAAATGGCCGCTTTTCCTTTAAAATATTCATGTAAAATACAAATTCCACCAGAATCCGACCAAAACTGGCGAGCCTCATTCCACCGGTGAGGAGGACATGCGTGATCAATTTCGAGTCAATCGGTCAAAAGACGACCGTGGTCGGAAACCCCAGCCCCTTAACCCTAACAGCAGCCTTAAGCCAGCCTCATTTAAAATGGCCCCTTTCACTAAAATATTCACCAAAAATACAAATTCCACCCGAATCCAACGGGGACTGCTGTGTCTCGTTCAGCCGGCACAGGAGCACGTTTGGGAGAAGTTTCGAGTCAATCGGTCCAAAGACCTGGAAGCTATTGAACTAAATCGGCGGGGTATTTTAGTCGTGAAAAATGGTCTTTTCTTTAAAATATTCAAGTAAAATACAAATTCCACCGGAATCCAACCAAAACTGGCGACCCTGCTTACACCAGTGAGGAGGACATGCCTGATCGATTTCGGGTCAATCGGTCCAGCCAATCACTAACCCTAACCCTAACCCTAACCCTAGCCTCAGCCTTAAGCCAGGCCTCATGAGAGATTGTCCCTCTGACTAAAATATTCACCAAAAATACAAATTTCACCCGAATCCAACGGGGACTGCTGTGTCTCGTTCAGCCGGTACAGGAGCACGTTTGGGGGAAATTTCGAGTCAATCGGTCCAAAGACCTGGAAGCTATTGAAAAAATCGGCCGAGGTTTTGAGGAAAAATGGCCGCTTTTCCTTTAAAATATTCATGTAAAATACAAATTCCACCAGAATCCGACCAAAACTGGCGAGCCTCATTCCACCGGTGAGGAGGACATGCGTGATCAATTTCGAGTCAATCGGTCGAAAGACGACCGTGGTCCGAAACCCCAGCCCCTTAACCCTAACCCTAGCCCTAACAGCAGCCTTAAGCCAGCCTCATTTAAAATGGCCCCTTTCACTAAAATATTCACCAAAAATACAAATTCCACCCGAATCCAACGGGGACTGCTGTGTCTCGTTCAGCCGGCACAGGAGCACGTTTGGGAGAAGTTTCGAGTCAATCGGTCCAAAGACCTGGAAGCTATTGAACTAAATCGGCGGGGTATTTTTTCGTGAAAAATGGTCTTTTCTTTAAAATATTCATGTAAAATACAAATTCCACCGGAATCCAACCAAAACTGGCGACCCTGCTTACACCAGTGAGGAGGACATGCCTGATCGATTTCGGGTCAATCGGTCCAGCCAATCACTAACCCTAACCCTAACCCTAACCCTAGCCTCAGCCTTAAGCCAGGCCTCATGAGAGATTGTCCCTCTGACTAAAATATTCACCAAAAATACAAATTTCACCCGAATCCAACGGGGACTGCTGTGTCTCGTTCAGCCGGTACAGGAGCACGTTTGGGGGAAATTTCGAGTCAATCGGTCCAAAGACCTGGAAGCTATTGAAAAAATCGGCCGAGGTTTTGAGGAAAAATGGCCGCTTTTCCTTTAAAATATTCATGTAAAATACAAATTCCACCAGAATCCGACCAAAACTGGCGAGCCTCATTCCACCGGTGAGGAGGACATGCGTGATCAATTTCGAGTCAATCGGTCGAAAGACGACCGTGGTCCGAAACCCCAGCCCCTTAACCCTAACCCTAGCCCTAACAGCAGCCTTAAGCCAGCCTCATTTAAAATGGCCCCTTTCACTAAAATATTCACCAAAAATACAAATTCCACCCGAATCCAACGGGGACTGCTGTGTCTCGTTCAGCCGGCACAGGAGCACGTTTGGGAGAAGTTTCGAGTCAATCGGTCCAAAGACCTGGAAGCTATTGAACTAAATCGGCGGGGTATTTTTTCGTGAAAAATGGTCTTTTCTTTAAAATATTCATGTAAAATACAAATTCCACCGGAATCCAACCAAAACTGGCGACCCTGCTTACACCAGTGAGGAGGACATGCCTGATCGATTTCGGGTCAATCGGTCCAGCCAATCACTAACCCTAACCCTAACCCTAACCCTAGCCTCAGCCTTAAGCCAGGCCTCATGAGAGGTTGTCCCTCTGACTAAAATATTCACCAAAAATACAAATTTCACCCGAATCCAACGGGGACTGCTGTGTCTCGTTCAGCCGGTACAGGAGCACGTTTGGGGGAAATTTCGAGTCAATCGGTCCAAAGACCTGGAAGCTATTGAAAAAATCGGCCGAGGTTTTGAGGAAAAATGGCCGCTTTTCCTTTAAAATATTCATGTAAAATACAAATTCCACCAGAATCCGACCAAAACTGGCGAGCCTCATTCCACCGGTGAGGAGGACATGCGTGATCAATTTCGAGTCAATCGGTCGAAAGACGACCGTGGTCCGAAACCCCAGCCCCTTAACCCTAACCCTAGCCCTAACAGCAGCCTTAAGCCAGCCTCATTTAAAATGGCCCCTTTCACTAAAATATTCACCAAAAATACAAATTCCACCCGAATCCAACGGGGACTGCTGTGTCTCGTTCAGCCGGCACAGGAGCACGTTTGGGAGAAGTTTCGAGTCAATCGGTCCAAAGACCTGGAAGCTATTGAACTAAATCGGCGGGGTATTTTTTCGTGAAAAATGGTCTTTTCTTTAAAATATTCATGTAAAATACAAATTCCACCGGAATCCAACCAAAACTGGCGACCCTGCTTACACCAGTGAGGAGGACATGCCTGATCGATTTCGGGTCAATCGGTCCAGCCAATCACTAACCCTAACCCTAACCCTAACCCTAGCCTCAGCCTTAAGCCAGGCCTCATGAGAGATTGTCCCTCTGACTAAAATATTCACCAAAAATACAAATTTCACCCGAATCCAACGGGGACTGCTGTGTCTCGTTCAGCCGGTACAGGAGCACGTTTGGGGGAAATTTCGAGTCAATCGGTCCAAAGACCTGGAAGCTATTGAAAAAATCGGCCGAGGTTTTGAGGAAAAATGGCCGCTTTTCCTTTAAAATATTCATGTAAAATACAAATTCCACCAGAATCCGACCAAAACTGGCGAGCCTCATTCCACCGGTGAGGAGGACATGCGTGATCAATTTCGAGTCAATCGGTCAAAAGACGACCGTGGTCCGAAACCCCAGCCCCTTAACCCTAACAGCAGCCTTAAGCCAGCCTCATTTAAAATGGCCCCTTTCACTAAAATATTCACCAAAAATACAAATTCCACCCGAATCCAACGGGGACTGCTGTGTCTCGTTCAGCCGGCACAGGAGCACGTTTGGGAGAAGTTTCGAGTCAATCGGTCCAAAGACCTGGAAGCTATTGAACTAAATCGGCGGGGTATTTTTTCGTGAAAAATGGTCTTTTCTTTAAAATATTCATGTAAAATAGAAATTCCACCGGAATCCAACCAAAACTGGCGACCCTGCTTACACCAGTGAGGAGGACATGCCTGATCGATTTCGGGTCAATCGGTCCAGCCAATCACTAACCCTAACCCTAACCCTAACCCTAGCCTCAGCCTTAAGCCAGGCCTCATGAGAGATTGTCCCTCTGACTAAAATATTCACCAAAAATACAAATTTCACCCGAATCCAACGGGGACTGCTGTGTCTCGTTCAGCCGGTACAGGAGCACGTTTGGGGGAAATTTCGAGTCAATCGGTCCAAAGACCTGGAAGCTATTGAAAAAATCGGCCGAGGTTTTGAGGAAAAATGGCCGCTTTTCCTTTAAAATATTCATGTAAAATACAAATTCCACCAGAATCCGACCAAAACTGGCGAGCCTCATTCCACCGGTGAGGAGGACATGCGTGATCAATTTCGAGTCAATCGGTCGAAAGACGACCGTGGTCCGAAACCCCAGCCCCTTAACCCTAACCCTAGCCCTAACAGCAGCCTTAAGCCAGCCTCATTTAAAATGGCCCCTTTCACTAAAATATTCACCAAAAATACAAATTCCACCCGAATCCAACGGGGACTGCTGTGTCTCGTTCAGCCGGCACAGGAGCACGTTTGGGAGAAGTTTCGAGTCAATCGGTCCAAAGACCTGGAAGCTATTGAACTAAATCGGCGGGGTATTTTTTCGTGAAAAATGGTCTTTTCTTTAAAATATTCATGTAAAATACAAATTCCACCGGAATCCAACCAAAACTGGCGACCCTGCTTACACCAGTGAGGAGGACATGCCTGATCGATTTCGGGTCAATCGGTCCAGCCAATCACTAACCCTAACCCTAACCCTAACCCTAGCCTCAGCCTTAAGCCAGGCCTCATGAGAGATTGTCCCTCTGACTAAAATATTCACCAAAAATACAAATTTCACCCGAATCCAACGGGGACTGCTGTGTCTCGTTCAGCCGGTACAGGAGCACGTTTGGGGGAAATTTCGAGTCAATCGGTCCAAAGACCTGGAAGCTATTGAAAAAATCGGCCGAGGTTTTGAGGAAAAATGGCCGCTTTTCCTTTAAAATATTCATGTAAAATACAAATTCCACCAGAATCCGACCAAAACTGGCGAGCCTCATTCCACCGGTGAGGAGGACATGCGTGATCAATTTCGAGTCAATCGGTCAAAAGACGACCGTGGTCCGAAACCCCAGCCCCTTAACCCTAACAGCAGCCTTAAGCCAGCCTCATTTAAAATGGCCCCTTTCACTAAAATATTCACCAAAAATACAAATTCCACCCGAATCCAACGGGGACTGCTGTGTCTCGTTCAGCCGGCACAGGAGCACGTTTGGGAGAAGTTTCGAGTCAATCGGTCCAAAGACCTGGAAGCTATTGAACTAAATCGGCGGGGTATTTTTTCGTGAAAAATGGTCTTTTCTTTAAAATATTCATGTAAAATACAAATTCCACCGGAATCCAACCAAAACTGGCGACCCTGCTTACACCAGTGAGGAGGACATGCCTGATCGATTTCGGGTCAATCGGTCCAGCCAATCACTAACCCTAACCCTAACCCTAACCCTAGCCTCAGCCTTAAGCCAGGCCTCATGAGAGATTGTCCCTCTGACTAAAATATTCACCAAAAATACAAATTTCACCCGAATCCAACGGGGACTGCTGTGTCTCGTTCAGCCGGTACAGGAGCACGTTTGGGGGAAATTTCGAGTCAATCGGTCCAAAGACCTGGAAGCTATTGAAAAAATCGGCCGAGGTTTTGAGGAAAAATGGCCGCTTTTCCTTTAAAATATTCATGTAAAATACAAATTCCACCAGAATCCGACCAAAACTGGCGAGCCTCATTCCACCGGTGAGGAGGACATGCGTGATCAATTTCGAGTCAATCGGTCGAAAGACGACCGTGGTCCGAAACCCCAGCCCCTTAACCCTAACCCTAGCCCTAACAGCAGCCTTAAGCCAGCCTCATTTAAAATGGCCCCTTTCACTAAAATATTCACCAAAAATACAAATTCCACCCGAATCCAACGGGGACTGCTGTGTCTCGTTCAGCCGGCACAGGAGCACGTTTGGGAGAAGTTTCGAGTCAATCGGTCCAAAGACCTGGAAGCTATTGAACTAAATCGGCGGGGTATTTTTTCGTGAAAAATGGTCTTTTCTTTAAAATATTCATGTAAAATACAAATTCCACCGGAATCCAACCAAAACTGGCGACCCTGCTTACACCAGTGAGGAGGACATGCCTGATCGATTTCGGGTCAATCGGTCCAGCCAATCACTAACCCTAACCCTAACCCTAACCCTAGCCTCAGCCTTAAGCCAGGCCTCATGAGAGATTGTCCCTCTGACTAAAATATTCACCAAAAATACAAATTTCACCCGAATCCAACGGGGACTGCTGTGTCTCGTTCAGCCGGTACAGGAGCACGTTTGGGGGAAATTTCGAGTCAATCGGTCCAAAGACCTGGAAGCTATTGAAAAAATCGGCCGAGGTTTTGAGGAAAAATGGCCGCTTTTCCTTTAAAATATTCATGTAAAATACAAATTCCACCAGAATCCGACCAAAACTGGCGAGCCTCATTCCGGCGGTGAGGAGGACATGCGTGATCAATTTCGAGTCAATCGGTCAAAAGACGACCGTGGTCCGAAACCCCAGCCCCTTAACCCTAACAGCAGCCTTAAGCCAGCCTCATTTAAAATGGCCCCTTTCACTAAAATATTCACCAAAAATACAAATTCCACCCGAATCCAACGGGGACTGCTGTGTCTCGTTCAGCCGGCACAGGAGCACGTTTGGGAGAAGTTTCGAGTCAATCAGTCCAAAGACCTGGAAGCTATTGAACTAAATCGGCGGGGTATTTTTTCGTGAAAAATGGTCTTTTCTTTAAAATATTCATGTAAAATACAAATTCCACCGGAATCCAACCAAAACTGGCGACCCTGCTTACACCAGTGAGGAGGACATGCCTGATCGATTTCGGGTCAATCGGTCCAGCCAATCACTAACCCTAACCCTAACCCTAACCCTAGCCTCAGCCTTAAGCCAGGCCTCATGAGAGATTGTCCCTCTGACTAAAATATTCACCAAAAATACAAATTTCACCCGAATCCAACGGGGACTGCTGTGTCTCGTTCAGCCGGTACAGGAGCACGTTTGGGGGAAATTTCGAGTCAATCGGTCCAAAGACCTGGAAGCTATTGAAAAAATCGGCCGAGGTTTTGAGGAAAAATGGCCGCTTTTCCTTTAAAATATTCATGTAAAATACAAATTCCACCAGAATCCGACCAAAACTGGCGAGCCTCATTCCACCGGTGAGGAGGACATGCGTGATCAATTTCGAGTCAATCGGTCGAAAGACGACCGTGGTCCGAAACCCCAGCCCCTTAACCCTAACCCTAGCCCTAACAGCAGCCTTAAGCCAGCCTCATTTAAAATGGCCCCTTTCACTAAAATATTCACCAAAAATACAAATTCCACCCGAATCCAACGGGGACTGCTGTGTCTCGTTCAGCCGGCACAGGAGCACGTTTGGGAGAAGTTTCGAGTCAATCGGTCCAAAGACCTGGAAGCTATTGAACTAAATCGGCGGGGTATTTTTTCGTGAAAAATGGTCTTTTCTTTAAAATATTCATGTAAAATACAAATTCCACCGGAATCCAACCAAAACTGGCGACCCTGCTTACACCAGTGAGGAGGACATGCCTGATTGATTTCGGGTCAATCGGTCCAGCCAATCACTAACCCTAACCCTAACCCTAACCCTAGCCTCAGCCTTAAGCCAGGCCTCATGAGAGATTGTCCCTCTGACTAAAATATTCACCAAAAATACAAATTTCACCCGAATCCAACGGGGACTGCTGTGTCTCGTTCAGCCGGTACAGGAGCACGTTTGGGGGAAATTTCGAGTCAATCGGTCCAAAGACCTGGAAGCTATTGAAAAAATCGGCCGAGGTTTTGAGGAAAAATGGCCGCTTTTCCTTTAAAATATTCATGTAAAATACAAATTCCACCAGAATCCGACCAAAACTGGCGAGCCTCATTCCGGCGGTGAGGAGGACATGCGTGATCAATTTCGAGTCAATCGGTCAAAAGACGACCGTGGTCCGAAACCCCAGCCCCTTAACCCTAACAGCAGCCTTAAGCCAGCCTCATTTAAAATGGCCCCTTTCACTAAAATATTCACCAAAAATACAAATTCCACCCGAATCCAACGGGGACTGCTGTGTCTCGTTCAGCCGGCACAGGAGCACGTTTGGGAGAAGTTTCGAGTCAATCGGTCCAAAGACCTGGAAGCTATTGAACTAAATCGGCGGGGTATTTTTTCGTGAAAAATGGTCTTTTCTTTAAAATATTCATGTAAAATACAAATTCCACCGGAATCCAACCAAAACTGGCGACCCTGCTTACACCAGTGAGGAGGACATGCCTGATCGATTTCGGGTCAATCGGTCCAGCCAATCACTAACCCTAACCCTAACCCTAACCCTAGCCTCAGCCTTAAGCCAGGCCTCATGAGAGATTGTCCCTCTGACTAAAATATTCACCAAAAATACAAATTTCACCCGAATCCAACGGGGACTGCTGTGTCTCGTTCAGCCGGTACAGGAGCACGTTTGGGGGAAATTTCGAGTCAATCGGTCCAAAGACCTGGAAGCTATTGAAAAAATCGGCCGAGGTTTTGAGGAAAAATGGCCGCTTTTCCTTTAAAATATTCATGTAAAATACAAATTC
This sequence comes from Pagrus pagrus, assembly GCF_965226575.1. NCBI lineage: Eukaryota > Metazoa > Chordata > Actinopteri > Spariformes > Sparidae > Pagrus > Pagrus pagrus. Next base: position 111,105 of record NW_028175363.1, read on the forward strand.
CACCAGAATCCGACCAAAACTGGCGAGCCTCATTCCACCGGTGAGGAGGACATGCGTGATCAATTTCGAGTCAATCGGTCAAAAGACGACCGTGGTCGGAAACCCCAGCCCCTTAACCCTAACAGCAGCCTTAAGCCAGCCTCATTTAAAATGGCCCCTTTCACTAAAATATTCACCAAAAATACAAATTCCACCCGAATCCAACGGGGACTGCTGTGTCTCGTTCAGCCGGCACAGGAGCACGTTTGGGAGAAGTTTCGAGTCAATCGGTCCAAAGACCTGGAAGCTATTGAACTAAATCGGCGGGGTATTTTTTCGTGAAAAATGGTCTTTTCTTTAAAATATTCAAGTAAAATACAAATTCCACCGGAATCCAACCAAAACTGGCGACCCTGCTTACACCAGTGAGGAGGACATGCCTGATCGATTTCGGGTCAATCGGTCCAGCCAATCACTAACCCTAACCCTAACCCTAACCCTAGCCTCAGCCTTAAGCCAGGCCTCATGAGAGATTGTCCCTCTGACTAAAATATTCACCAAAAATACAAATTTCACCCGAATCCAACGGGGACTGCTGTGTCTCGTTCAGCCGGTACAGGAGCACGTTTGGGGGAAATTTCGAGTCAATCGGTCCAAAGACCTGGAAGCTATTGAAAAAATCGGCCGAGGTTTTGAGGAAAAATGGCCGCTTTTCCTTTAAAATATTCATGTAAAATACAAATTCCACCAGAATCCGACCAAAACTGGCGAGCCTCATTCCACCGGTGAGGAGGACATGCGTGATCAATTTCGAGTCAATCGGTCGAAAGACGACCGTGGTCCGAAACCCCAGCCCCTTAACCCTAACCCTAGCCCTAACAGCAGCCTTAAGCCAGCCTCATTTAAAATGGCCCCTTTCACTAAAATATTCACCAAAAATACAAATTCCACCCGAATCCAACGGGGACTGCTGTGTCTCGTTCAGCCGGCACAGGAGCACGTTTGGGAGAAGTTTCGAGTCAATCGGTCCAAAGACCTGGAAGCTATTGAACTAAATCGGCGGGGTATTTTTTCGTGAAAAATGGTCTTTTCTTTAAAATATTCATGTAAAATACAAATTCCACCGGAATCCAACCAAAACTGGCGACCCTGCTTACACCAGTGAGGAGGACATGCCTGATCGATTTCGGGTCAATCGGTCCAGCCAATCACTAACCCTAACCCTAACCCTAACCCTAGCCTCAGCCTTAAGCCAGGCCTCATGAGAGATTGTCCCTCTGACTAAAATATTCACCAAAAATACAAATTTCACCCGAATCCAACGGGGACTGCTGTGTCTCGTTCAGCCGGTACAGGAGCACGTTTGGGGGAAATTTCGAGTCAATCGGTCCAAAGACCTGGAAGCTATTGAAAAAATCGGCCGAGGTTTTGAGGAAAAATGGCCGCTTTTCCTTTAAAATATTCATGTAAAATACAAATTCCACCAGAATCCGACCAAAACTGGCGAGCCTCATTCCACCGGTGAGGAGGACATGCGTGATCAATTTCGAGTCAATCGGTCGAAAGACGACCGTGGTCCGAAACCCCAGCCCCTTAACCCTAACCCTAGCCCTAACAGCAGCCTTAAGCCAGCCTCATTTAAAATGGCCCCTTTCACTAAAATATTCACCAAAAATACAAATTCCACCCGAATCCAACGGGGACTGCTGTGTCTCGTTCAGCCGGCACAGGAGCACGTTTGGGAGAAGTTTCGAGTCAATCGGTCCAAAGACCTGGAAGCTATTGAACTAAATCGGCGGGGTATTTTTTCGTGAAAAATGGTCTTTTCTTTAAAATATTCATGTAAAATACAAATTCCACCGGAATCCAACCAAAACTGGCGACCCTGCTTACACCAGTGAGGAGGACATGCCTGATCGATTTCGGGTCAATCGGTCCAGCCAATCACTAACCCTAACCCTAACCCTAACCCTAGCCTCAGCCTTAAGCCAGGCCTCATGAGAGATTGTCCCTCTGACTAAAATATTCACCAAAAATACAAATTTCACCCGAATCCAACGGGGACTGCTGTGTCTCGTTCAGCCGGTACAGGAGCACGTTTGGGGGAAATTTCGAGTCAATCGGTCCAAAGACCTGGAAGCTATTGAAAAAATCGGCCGAGGTTTTGAGGAAAAATGGCCGCTTTTCCTTTAAAATATTCATGTAAAATACAAATTCCACCAGAATCCGACCAAAACTGGCGAGCCTCATTCCGGCGGTGAGGAGGACATGCGTGATCAATTTCGAGTCAATCGGTCAAAAGACGACCGTGGTCCGAAACCCCAGCCCCTTAACCCTAACAGCAGCCTTAAGCCAGCCTCATTTAAAATGGCCCCTTTCACTAAAATATTCACCAAAAATACAAATTCCACCCGAATCCAACGGGGACTGCTGTGTCTCGTTCAGCCGGCACAGGAGCACGTTTGGGAGAAGTTTCGAGTCAATCGGTCCAAAGACCTGGAAGCTATTGAACTAAATCGGCGGGGTATTTTTTCGTGAAAAATGGTCTTTTCTTTAAAATATTCAAGTAAAATACAAATTCCACCGGAATCCAACCAAAACTGGCGACCCTGCTTACACCAGTGAGGAGGACATGCCTGATCGATTTCGGGTCAATCGGTCCAGCCAATCACTAACCCTAACCCTAACCCTAACCCTAGCCTCAGCCTTAAGCCAGGCCTCATGAGAGATTGTCCCTCTGACTAAAATATTCACCAAAAATACAAATTTCACCCGAATCCAACGGGGACTGCTGTGTCTCGTTCAGCCGGTACAGGAGCACGTTTGGGGGAAATTTCGAGTCAATCGGTCCAAAGACCTGGAAGCTATTGAAAAAATCGGCCGAGGTTTTGAGGAAAAATGGCCGCTTTTCCTTTAAAATATTCATGTAAAATACAAATTCCACCAGAATCCGACCAAAACTGGCGAGCCTCATTCCACCGGTGAGGAGGACATGCGTGATCAATTTCGAGTCAATCGGTCGAAAGACGACCGTGGTCCGAAACCCCAGCCCCTTAACCCTAACCCTAGCCCTAACAGCAGCCTTAAGCCAGCCTCATTTAAAATGGCCCCTTTCACTAAAATATTCACCAAAAATACAAATTCCACCCGAATCCAACGGGGACTGCTGTGTCTCGTTCAGCCGGCACAGGAGCACGTTTGGGAGAAGTTTCGAGTCAATCGGTCCAAAGACCTGGAAGCTATTGAACTAAATCGGCGGGGTATTTTTTCGTGAAAAATGGTCTTTTCTTTAAAATATTCATGTAAAATACAAATTCCACCGGAATCCAACCAAAACTGGCGACCCTGCTTACACCAGTGAGGAGGACATGCCTGATCGATTTCGGGTCAATCGGTCCAGCCAATCACTAACCCTAACCCTAACCCTAACCCTAGCCTCAGCCTTAAGCCAGGCCTCATGAGAGATTGTCCCTCTGACTAAAATATTCACCAAAAATACAAATTTCACCCGAATCCAACGGGGACTGCTGTGTCTCGTTCAGCCGGTACAGGAGCACGTTTGGGGGAAATTTCGAGTCAATCGGTCCAAAGACCTGGAAGCTATTGAAAAAATCGGCCGAGGTTTTGAGGAAAAATGGCCGCTTTTCCTTTAAAATATTCATGTAAAATACAAATTCCACCAGAATCCGACCAAAACTGGCGAGCCTCATTCCGGCGGTGAGGAGGACATGCGTGATCAATTTCGAGTCAATCGGTCAAAAGACGACCGTGGTCCGAAACCCCAGCCCCTTAACCCTAACAGCAGCCTTAAGCCAGCCTCATTTAAAATGGCCCCTTTCACTAAAATATTCACCAAAAATACAAATTCCACCCGAATCCAACGGGGACTGCTGTGTCTCGTTCAGCCGGCACAGGAGCACGTTTGGGAGAAGTTTCGAGTCAATCAGTCCAAAGACCTGGAAGCTATTGAACTAAATCGGCGGGGTATTTTTTCGTGAAAAATGGTCTTTTCTTTAAAATATTCATGTAAAATACAAATTCCACCGGAATCCAACCAAAACTGGCGACCCTGCTTACACCAGTGAGGAGGACATGCCTGATCGATTTCGGGTCAATCGGTCCAGCCAATCACTAACCCTAACCCTAACCCTAACCCTAGCCTCAGCCTTAAGCCAGGCCTCATGAGAGATTGTCCCTCTGACTAAAATATTCACCAAAAATACAAATTTCACCCGAATCCAACGGGGACTGCTGTGTCTCGTTCAGCCGGTACAGGAGCACGTTTGGGGGAAATTTCGAGTCAATCGGTCCAAAGACCTGGAAGCTATTGAAAAAATCGGCCGAGGTTTTGAGGAAAAATGGCCGCTTTTCCTTTAAAATATTCATGTAAAATACAAATTCCACCAGAATCCGACCAAAACTGGCGAGCCTCATTCCACCGGTGAGGAGGACATGCGTGATCAATTTCGAGTCAATCGGTCAAAAGACGACCGTGGTCGGAAACCCCAGCCCCTTAACCCTAACAGCAGCCTTAAGCCAGCCTCATTTAAAATGGCCCCTTTCACTAAAATATTCACCAAAAATACAAATTCCACCCGAATCCAACGGGGACTGCTGTGTCTCGTTCAGCCGGCACAGGAGCACGTTTGGGAGAAGTTTCGAGTCAATCGGTCCAAAGACCTGGAAGCTATTGAACTAAATCGGCGGGGTATTTTTTCGTGAAAAATGGTCTTTTCTTTAAAATATTGAAGTAAAATACAAATTCCACCGGAATCCAACCAAAACTGGCGACCCTGCTTACACCAGTGAGGAGGACATGCCTGATCGATTTCGGGTCAATCGGTCCAGCCAATCACTAACCCTAACCCTAACCCTAACCCTAGCCTCAGCCTTAAGCCAGGCCTCATGAGAGATTGTCCCTCTGACTAAAATATTCACCAAAAATACAAATTTCACCCGAATCCAACGGGGACTGCTGTGTCTCGTTCAGCCGGTACAGGAGCACGTTTGGGGGAAATTTCGAGTCAATCGGTCCAAAGACCTGGAAGCTATTGAAAAAATCGGCCGAGGTTTTGAGGAAAAATGGCCGCTTTTCCTTTAAAATATTCATGTAAAATACAAATTCCACCAGAATCCGACCAAAACTGGCGAGCCTCATTCCACCGGTGAGGAGGACATGCGTGATCAATTTCGAGTCAATCGGTCGAAAGACGACCGTGGTCCGAAACCCCAGCCCCTTAACCCTAACCCTAGCCCTAACAGCAGCCTTAAGCCAGCCTCATTTAAAATGGCCCCTTTCACTAAAATATTCACCAAAAATACAAATTCCACCCGAATCCAACGGGGACTGCTGTGTCTCGTTCAGCCGGCACAGGAGCACGTTTGGGAGAAGTTTCGAGTCAATCGGTCCAAAGACCTGGAAGCTATTGAACTAAATCGGCGGGGTATTTTTTCGTGAAAAATGGTCTTTTCTTTAAAATATTCATGTAAAATACAAATTCCACCGGAATCCAACCAAAACTGGCGACCCTGCTTACACCAGTGAGGAGGACATGCCTGATCGATTTCGGGTCAATCGGTCCAGCCAATCACTAACCCTAACCCTAACCCTAACCCTAGCCTCAGCCTTAAGCCAGGCCTCATGAGAGATTGTCCCTCTGACTAAAATATTCACCAAAAATACAAATTTCACCCGAATCCAACGGGGACTGCTGTGTCTCGTTCAGCCGGTACAGGAGCACGTTTGGGGGAAATTTCGAGTCAATCGGTCCAAAGACCTGGAAGCTATTGAAAAAATCGGCCGAGGTTTTGAGGAAAAATGGCCGCTTTTCCTTTAAAATATTCATGTAAAATACAAATTCCACCAGAATCCGACCAAAACTGGCGAGCCTCATTCCACCGGTGAGGAGGACATGCGTGATCAATTTCGAGTCAATCGGTCGAAAGACGACCGTGGTCCGAAACCCCAGCCCCTTAACCCTAACCCTAGCCCTAACAGCAGCCTTAAGCCAGCCTCATTTAAAATGGCCCCTTTCACTAAAATATTCACCAAAAATACAAATTCCACCCGAATCCAACGGGGACTGCTGTGTCTCGTTCAGCCGGCACAGGAGCACGTTTGGGAGAAGTTTCGAGTCAATCGGTCCAAAGACCTGGAAGCTATTGAACTAAATCGGCGGGGTATTTTTTCGTGAAAAATGGTCTTTTCTTTAAAATATTCATGTAAAATACAAATTCCACCGGAATCCAACCAAAACTGGCGACCCTGCTTACACCAGTGAGGAGGACATGCCTGATCGATTTCGGGTCAATCGGTCCAGCCAATCACTAACCCTAACCCTAACCCTAACCCTAGCCTCAGCCTTAAGCCAGGCCTCATGAGAGATTGTCCCTCTGACTAAAATATTCACCAAAAATACAAATTTCACCCGAATCCAACGGGGACTGCTGTGTCTCGTTCAGCCGGTACAGGAGCACGTTTGGGGGAAATTTCGAGTCAATCGGTCCAAAGACATGGAAGCTATTGAAAAAATCGGCCGAGGTTTTGAGGAAAAATGGCCGCTTTTCCTTTAAAATATTCATGTAAAATACAAATTCCACCAGAATCCGACCAAAACTGGCGAGCCTCATTCCGGCGGTGAGGAGGACATGCGTGATCAATTTCGAGTCAATCGGTCAAAAGACGACCGTGGTCCGAAACCCCAGCCCCTTAACCCTAACAGCAGCCTTAAGCCAGCCTCATTTAAAATGGCCCCTTTCACTAAAATATTCACCAAAAATACAAATTCCACCCGAATCCAACGGGGACTGCTGTGTCTCGTTCAGCCGGCACAGGAGCACGTTTGGGAGAAGTTTCGAGTCAATCAGTCCAAAGACCTGGAAGCTATTGAACTAAATCGGCGGGGTATTTTTTCGTGAAAAATGGTCTTTTCTTTAAAATATTCATGTAAAATACAAATTCCACCGGAATCCAACCAAAACTGGCGACCCTGCTTACACCAGTGAGGAGGACATGCCTGATCGATTTCGGGTCAATCGGTCCAGCCAATCACTAACCCTAACCCTAACCCTAACCCTAGCCTCAGCCTTAAGCCAGGCCTCATGAGAGATTGTCCCTCTGACTAAAATATTCACCAAAAATACAAATTTCACCCGAATCCAACGGGGACTGCTGTGTCTCGTTCAGCCGGTACAGGAGCACGTTTGGGGGAAATTTCGAGTCAATCGGTCCAAAGACCTGGAAGCTATTGAAAAAATCGGCCGAGGTTTTGAGGAAAAATGGCCGCTTTTCCTTTAAAATATTCATGTAAAATACAAATTCCACCAGAATCCGACCAAAACTGGCGAGCCTCATTCCACCGGTGAGGAGGACATGCGTGATCAATTTCGAGTCAATCGGTCAAAAGACGACCGTGGTCGGAAACCCCAGCCCCTTAACCCTAACAGCAGCCTTAAGCCAGCCTCATTTAAAATGGCCCCTTTCACTAAAATATTCACCAAAAATACAAATTCCACCCGAATCCAACGGGGACTGCTGTGTCTCGTTCAGCCGGCACAGGAGCACGTTTGGGAGAAGTTTCGAGTCAATCGGTCCAAAGACCTGGAAGCTATTGAACTAAATCGGCGGGGTATTTTTTCGTGAAAAATGGTCTTTTCTTTAAAATATTCAAGTAAAATACAAATTCCACCGGAATCCAACCAAAACTGGCGACCCTGCTTACACCAGTGAGGAGGACATGCCTGATCGATTTCGGGTCAATCGGTCCAGCCAATCACTAACCCTAACCCTAACCCTAACCCTAGCCTCAGCCTTAAGCCAGGCCTCATGAGAGATTGTCCCTCTGACTAAAATATTCACCAAAAATACAAATTTCACCCGAATCCAACGGGGACTGCTGTGTCTCGTTCAGCCGGTACAGGAGCACGTTTGGGGGAAATTTCGAGTCAATCGGTCCAAAGACCTGGAAGCTATTGAAAAAATCGGCCGAGGTTTTGAGGAAAAATGGCCGCTTTTCCTTTAAAATATTCATGTAAAATACAAATTCCACCAGAATCCGACCAAAACTGGCGAGCCTCATTCCACCGGTGAGGAGGACATGCGTGATCAATTTCGAGTCAATCGGTCGAAAGACGACCGTGGTCCGAAACCCCAGCCCCTTAACCCTAACCCTAGCCCTAACAGCAGCCTTAAGCCAGCCTCATTTAAAATGGCCCCTTTCACTAAAATATTCACCAAAAATACAAATTCCACCCGAATCCAACGGGGACTGCTGTGTCTCGTTCAGCCGGCACAGGAGCACGTTTGGGAGAAGTTTCGAGTCAATCGGTCCAAAGACCTGGAAGCTATTGAACTAAATCGGCGGGGTATTTTTTCGTGAAAAATGGTCTTTTCTTTAAAATATTCATGTAAAATACAAATTCCACCGGAATCCAACCAAAACTGGCGACCCTGCTTACACCAGTGAGGAGGACATGCCTGATCGATTTCGGGTCAATCGGTCCAGCCAATCACTAACCCTAACCCTAACCCTAACCCTAGCCTCAGCCTTAAGCCAGGCCTCATGAGAGATTGTCCCTCTGACTAAAATATTCACCAAAAATACAAATTTCACCCGAATCCAACGGGGACTGCTGTGTCTCGTTCAGCCGGTACAGGAGCACGTTTGGGGGAAATTTCGAGTCAATAGGTCCAAAGACCTGGAAGCTATTGAAAAAATCGGCCGAGGTTTTGAGGAAAAATGGCCGCTTTTCCTTTAAAATATTCATGTAAAATACAAATTCCACCAGAATCCGACCAAAACTGGCGAGCCTCATTCCACCGGTGAGGAGGACATGCGTGATCAATTTCGAGTCAATCGGTCGAAAGACGACCGTGGTCCGAAACCCCAGCCCCTTAACCCTAACCCTAGCCCTAACAGCAGCCTTAAGCCAGCCTCATTTAAAATGGCCCCTTTCACTAAAATATTCACCAAAAATACAAATTCCACCCGAATCCAACGGGGACTGCTGTGTCTCGTTCAGCCGGCACAGGAGCACGTTTGGGAGAAGTTTCGAGTCAATCGGTCCAAAGACCTGGAAGCTATTGAACTAAATCGGCGGGGTATTTTTTCGTGAAAAATGGTCTTTTCTTTAAAATATTCATGTAAAATACAAATTCCACCGGAATCCAACCAAAACTGGCGACCCTGCTTACACCAGTGAGGAGGACATGCCTGATCGATTTCGGGTCAATCGGTCCAGCCAATCACTAACCCTAACCCTAACCCTAACCCTAGCCTCAGCCTTAAGCCAGGCCTCATGAGAGATTGTCCCTCTGACTAAAATATTCACCAAAAATACAAATTTCACCCGAATCCAACGGGGACTGCTGTGTCTCGTTCAGCCGGTACAGGAGCACTTTTGGGGGAAATTTCGAGTCAATCGGTCCAAAGACCTGGAAGCTATTGAAAAAATCGGCCGAGGTTTTGAGGAAAAATGGCCGCTTTTCCTTTAAAATATTCATGTAAAATACAAATTCCACCAGAATCCGACCAAAACTGGCGAGCCTCATTCCACCGGTGAGGAGGACATGCGTGATCAATTTCGAGTCAATCGGTCGAAAGACGACCGTGGTCCGAAACCCCAGCCCCTTAACCCTAACCCTAGCCCTAACAGCAGCCTTAAGCCAGCCTCATTTAAAATGGCCCCTTTCACTAAAATATTCACCAAAAATACAAATTCCACCCGAATCCAACGGGGACTGCTGTGTCTCGTTCAGCCGGCACAGGAGCACGTTTGGGAGAAGTTTCGAGTCAATCGGTCCAAAGACCTGGAAGCTATTGAACTAAATCGGCGGGGTATTTTTTCGTGAAAAATGGTCTTTTCTTTAAAATATTCATGTAAAATACAAATTCCACCGGAATCCAACCAAAACTGGCGACCCTGCTTACACCAGTGAGGAGGACATGCCTGATCGATTTCGGGTCAATCGGTCCAGCCAATCACTAACCCTAACCCTAACCCTAACCCTAGCCTCAGCCTTAAGCCAGGCCTCATGAGAGATTGTCCCTCTGACTAAAATATTCACCAAAAATACAAATTTCACCCGAATCCAACGGGGACTGCTGTGTCTCGTTCAGCCGGTACAGGAGCACGTTTGGGGGAAATTTCGAGTCAATCGGTCCAAAGACCTGGAAGCTATTGAAAAAATCGGCCGAGGTTTTGAGGAAAAATGGCCGCTTTTCCTTTAACCCTTGCGTTGCCCTTCGGGTCAGGGTGGCCCTCCCCCTTAATGATTACCGCGTGTGTCCGGTAGAGGCCGCTATTACCCCCTCTGCCTTTTTGTCACGCATGACCGTTGAGAGTCGATGAGTGGTAGCGCATGAATAAAACACATCTGTCACACTGCCTCTGATCTCCAGGGACCCTCCAATGTGACGGATAAACCTGTAGTGCAACCTACATGTTCAGCAAAGGGTCCCGATTGTGATTCTGGGGATGAGCCTGAGCTTTGGCTTTTGGTACATTCAATGGTAGAGACAGACATGCTTGGTAATTATGTCAGGGATAATATGGCACATTTCATGCGTTTACAGGGCCTTTTTCCTTTGCTCAGAAACCACCTTCTGACCAACCAGGTACACAAGCCAGTACACAGCGTATGTGTATTTGGTGAGGATTTTTGTGTTGCATTTTCGCGCACCCTCCTCCTTTTTGGGGCAGCAGATGTCGCTATGTCATGGCATCCGGTTAACCCTTGCGTTGCCCTTCGGGTCAGGGTGGCCCTCCCCCTTAATGATTACCGCGTGTGTCCGGTAGAGGCCGCTATTACCCCCTCTGCCTTTTGTCACGCACGACCGTTGACAGTAGATGAGTGGTAGCGCATGAATAAAACACATCTGTCACACTGCCTCTGATCTCCAGGGACCCTCCAATGCCCCCCCCCCCCCCCCCCCCCACCCGTAATAATGACCGCGCGTCTCCCAAACGACTGTCAACGACCGTTGGTTGCCCTTCGGGTCAGGGTGACCCACCCCCCCCCCCTTAATAATTACCACGTGGTGTGTCCGGCAGAGGCGGCCATTACCCCCACCCCCCCTCTGCCTTTTGTCACCCCCCTTCGGGTCGGGGTGACCCACCCCCCCTTAATAATTACCACGTGGTGTGTCTGGCAGAGGCGGCCATTACCCCCACCCCCCCTCTGCCTTTTGTCACCCCCCTTCGGGTCGGGGTGACCCACCCCCCCTTAATAATTACCACGTGGTGTGTCTGGCAGAGGCGGCCATGACCCCCACCCCCCCTCTGCCTTTTGTCACCCTTTTGACACCCAACGTCCCCGGTAAACCGAATGACATGACACACAGCGACATCTGGTGGCCGAGAAAGTAGAAGGGTGCTTGAAAACGCAACAGAAAAGTTCTCAGCCAATACACACAGGCTGCACACGGCCTTGTGGACCTTGCACACGGCCTTGTGGACCTGGACAGGTTCGGATGTGGATTTTAAAAAGACCCCCCCCCCCCCACCCCTTTTTATCCCGTCTACATTTTTTTGACCATTTTCCAGTGAGACTCAAACTTTGCCATCACCCAAATTCTCCCCCCTTCCTCTGATCTCCAGGCACCCGACCTCCCCGGTTAAATTTTCTCCAGATGCCAAAGTTTCCCCTGTGTTTGAAGAAGAAGAAGAAGAACACTGAAGAATAAAATACGAGGCCAAAGAGTTTTGCTTTTATTCAGTTCAGCAAAGCACATCACATCACATCACATCACATCACATCACGTAATACTTGAGACACGAGAGGCTTCTTAGGGCGACCCGAGAGGCTTCTTAGAGCTGGGAGCTGTAGTGTGAGACCCAAAGTTTGCCATCACCCAAATTCCCCCCCCGCCCCCCCCCCCCCCATCATCTGATCTCCAGGCACCCAACCTCCCCAGTTCAATTCCTCTCCAGATACCAAAGTTTCCCCTGTGTTTGAAGAAGAAGAAGAAGAACACTGAAGAATAAAATACGAGGCCAAAAGTGGTAGAGTTTTTTTGTTTTTATTCAGTTCAGCAAAGCACATCACATCACATCACATTACACAATACTTGAGACACGAGTGGCTTCTCAGCATGGCCCGAGTGGCTTTCTTAGGGCGACCCGAGAGGCTTCTTAGGGCGACCCGAGAGGCTTCTTAGAGCTGGGAGCTGTAGTAAAAAAAAAATAAAAAAAAAATAAAAAAAATAAATAAAATACGGAGATGACTTGTTTTACGATCAAGGATCGAGGGTAACAATTACACATCACAAACACAGGTTGTTACTCTGAGTCTTACCTCCTCAGTCTTCTGTATTCATGTCATTGTCATGCCCGTCGCTTTCCATTTTGAAGCGTTGGATACGTTTTCTAAGCAATGCAGAGGGTCCGATCTTTCCGCACAACTTGTTCAGCAAGGGTCTGTTGCTTTCCTCTGTCAGACTCAGGAACGTTTGTGTGTCAATCTCTTCAGATGTAAAGTTTGGGATATGACGCTCAAAACCCCACTCTCTCAACTTGGTCTCGACAAACTTGTCCATTATAACAGACGAAAACACGTCCAAGAGTAGAATTAAGCTCTCTGAATGAGAGACAGAATGCTGAGACTGAGATATCTCTGTCTGCTGAGACTGATTTTATACTGTCCAAATGACGCAACCAGTCAAGTTTCTTCAGTTCAACAATATAGTTTTATTTCATTTGTAACACACATCGACATCATGACATGTAGATTAGTACAGTGAGATTTTATTCATTTCTTTTTTTTTTTTTACTTGACAAACACTAGCACATCTTTCATAGACATCCCTAGAAGGTCAAAGGCGTGCATGTTAAAGGAGGCCACCACCAACGAGATGAACTCACGGTTGGCTCGAGGGACGGTAGTGTCGCTGCACAGTTTGTGCAGTATCCGAGTCATAGCGAGGGTATTGCATTCGTTTAACCCGAACTCGGCATATTCCTCTGGAAGCAGCTGACCGTGTGTCTTCAGTACATCCAGGGCGCACTTGACGTTCACGATCTTGTTCCTGTAAAGCGGCGTCGTCGTCACGGTCTTGAGAAGCGCCACCTTGTCGCCGAGCGCAGAACGCACCTTCTCTGTCAATTCCACAAGGGGAGGATCTCTCCTGACTGAAAGAGACCGTACGTACAAACGTACAAACAAACAAACAAACGTGCAGAAATATTATTTTAGACTTTAGTCAAACGGCGTGTGGCTGATCGTATTCCATCCAGGCCCCGATTAATGAGCTCAGTAGCAGCACACAACACAACACTCACCAAACTTCCCCCGGGGTCCGCGTTCCAGCAGCTCTGCGTACAAGTGCTCGTCCACCTGAAATAAGACCCGTAGGAATTTCATTGCGCTTTCCTCGCTCTCGAGGTAGCGATCGATGACTTTGTGCATCAACTCGACCGGATTCATCTTACTTTGATAGTAAGACCAGAGGAGAGGGACGTGCGAATCTTCTGGAAGTAAGCGATCCAGATAACCTCCGATACACCGGTGTCTCTCTGCTACGTCGTGCTTGTACGCCTCCAACATCTGGACGCGCGAAGTCCACTCGATCGAGCCCGGGCTGCGGGCTTTGTCCGCTTCCACCTTCAGCATTTCTTCCAACACTTTATCCACCACCGTGTACACGGGGACAGGGCACGCCATGGTCATGGGCTTTGGTGCAGTACGCAGACTCTGTACACAGAAGAAGAAGAAGAAGAAGAAGAAGAAGAAGAAGAAGAAGGGTTGTGAATAAACGGAGCTGTTCTGCTGTCTATTTACACATACAGTATATATATATATATACACACACACATTTGCTGGGGGTGGCCAAGCAACCTAACCCAACCCAACCCAACCCAACCCAACGGAAGACTTGACAGACACTCTGTACAGTCCAGTATCACCGGTTAGAGGAACGGTCGGCAGTCGGACACTCTAAACGGTATATCCCCTATTGGATCGATGGTCTTACACAACCAGTACTCTTTTGTCCAACTGATGCCATGTTATCCGATCGGTACTGTTCTGTTCGACTGACGCGATTGCATCCGGCTAGTACTGTTGTGTCCAACCGTAACGTTGTTATCCAACCAGTACTGTCGAGTCCAACTGAGGAGACATTATCCAATCGGTACTGTTCTGTTCAACTAACGCGATGTCACCCGCCCGCGACTGCGGGTTTCACGGCTAAACAGGTGTTGGACGAGATTTCCTCAAACGCCGGGCGACGCTACTCTGATTCTGAAGAGGACGTGTCGGAAGAATCGGATGCGGGGGAGGAAGGCGAGGAAAACGGTCGTCGCGCGGGAGAAGAGGCTGAGGCTGCGGCTGAAGAAGAAGGAGAAGAAGAAGAAGACGAAGAAGAAGAAGAAGAAGAAGAACAAGAACAAGAACAAGAACAAGAACAAGGAGAAATATACATGTCCAAGAACAACACTATCAAATGGTCCTCAGTGGCATTTTACAAACATCGCAGGGTAATAGCGCAGCACGATGCCGATGTCGATGCCGATGTCGATGACGATGCCGATGCCGATGATGTCGACGATGTCAGATATATGAGGAGGGGAAGAAGGGAAACAACAACAACAGCAGCAGCAGCAGCAGAAGAAGCAAACTCACCGGCACCGGGACCCACCGCGTACGCCGTTGCCAATGCCCACGACATCGTGTCAACGTTTCAAATGTTTCTCACACCGGCGATAGACAAAATTGTGCTAGATATGACAAATCTGGAGGGTTTTCGAAAGTACGGAGACGGCTGGAAAGACATGCGTCGAATCGACTTGCACGCCTACATAGGGCTGCTGATCCTAGCAGGCGTATACAGGTCTCGAGGCGAGGCCGCGGCCAGTCTATGGGACGCGGAGAGCGGTAGGGCGATTTTCCGTGCCACCATGCCTCTCAAAGTGTTTCACATTTACTCGAGAATGCTACGCTTTGACGATCGCGAGTCGAGACCCGAGAGACGCGCCGCTGACAAACTGGCAGCCGTAAGAGAGGTGTGGGACAAATGGACCGAGCGGCTTCCCTACCTCTACAACCCAGGGCATGACATAACGGTGGATGAGCAACTGGTTCCCTTCAGAGGTAGTAGTAGTAGTAGTAGTAGTAGTAGTTGTTGGCATACAATAAATGCTTTTGGTGTGTGTGTGTGTGTGTGTGTGTGTGTGTGTGTGTGTGTGTGTGTGAGCGAGTTTGAGATGAATTTTTTGGTTTGTTATTCTTATTCTTATTCTTTTTTTTCCCCACCCTTTGTCTCCTTCTTACACACACACACACACACACACACACACACACACACACACACACACAAAAGGTCGTTGTCCTTTCCGACAGTATATACCGAGCAAGCCGGCCAGGTATGGAATCAAGACGTGGGTGGCGTGTGATGCAAAGTCGAGCTACGCGTGGAAAATGCAAGTCTACACCGGGAAGCCGACCTCTGGCGCTTCGGAGAAAAACCAGGGGATGAGGGTTGTGCTCGATGTCACGGAGGGACTGACGGGCGGCAACGGCAGAACCGTCACGTGTGACAATTTCTTTACCTCTTACGAGCTCGGACAGCGCCTCTTAGAGAGGAACATCGCCATGGTCGGTACGGTTAGAAAAAACAAGCCCGAACTCCCGCCGGCGCTGCTGACATCCAAGAACAGACGAGTCTTGTCCTCAAAGTTTGCATTCACGTCCACCACCACTTTGGTGTCCTACATGGCAAAGAAAAACAAGAACGTTATGCTCATGAGCACGTTGCACACGGAGGCTCCCCACGACGACGACAAAGACGACGACAACGACGTTGGCGGTGGCGGCGGCGGCCATCGCAAAGACAAGAAACCGGCCATCGTTCTAGACTACAACAGCAACAAAGGAGGTGTGGACAACTTGGATAAGGTGATTGGAACATACAGCTGTAGAAGAATGACAGCGCGCTGGCCCTTGGTCATCTTTCACAACATCATCGACGTTTCTTCGTACAATGCCTTTGTGTTATGGCGAGAGATCAAACCTGGCTGGCTGTCGGGTAAACGAAACAAAAGGAGGATGTTCCTGGAACAACTGGGAAAGGCGCTAGTGACTCCACTCATCCAAAGCAGGGAGCGTCTACCTCGCACGGCAGCGTCTGCCTCGGTCGTGAGAGCTGTTCAGAGAAGAACAAGTAGCGCTAAATGTCGTGATCGACCTGAGGAGGAGGAGGAGGAGGAGGAGGAGGATAAGAATGAGGATGTAGAGGCTGCAGAAGCAGAAAAAGAAGAACGACAACGACAGCAACAACAACAACAAAGAGAGCAGCAGCAGCAGCAGCAGCAGCAGCAGCAGCGGCAGCCCATGACCACCACCACCACCACCTCATCAGCTGTCAGCTCACCTGGAATACATAGCAAGAGGAAGAGGTGTCAGATATGCCCACCAAAGATGGACCGTAAAACACAGACTTTGTGCTTTGGTTGCAAGACATTTATATGCAAAGGATGTACACTGCCATTCTGTCCGACCTGTGCTCATTTCAGTTTAGGAGCTGAGATTAGTGGTGGAGATAGAAGATAGAAGGACAGGACATGTTGGCTGACGGGCTGGCTGGCTGGCTGACTGACATATGACTGAAATACTGTGTATAGTCCCTAAATGGCGCTACAATGATAAGACACCAGCCCTGGCCCTGCCACATTGCCATTGTCCTGGGGTGGGGGGGGGGGGGGGGGGGGGTCTCTGTGACCCTCTTGTGGACATCAGCCATTGGCCTTGCCCCTGCCACATTGCCATTGTCCTAAGGGGTCCCTGTGACCCACTGCTCTCTACAATCATATTAGATTTACTGCTGCAATACTGTATATAGTCCAAAGGCGGCGCTACAATGATAAGACACCAGTCCTGCCCCTGTCCCTGCCCCTGCCATTGTCCTGGGGGGTCACTGTGACCCACTGCCCTCTACAATCATATTAGATTTACTGCTGCAATACCGTGTATAGTCCCTAGGCGGCACTATAACGATAAGACACCAGCCCTGCCACATTGCCATTGTCCTGGGAGGGGTCTCTGTGACCCTCTGTTGTGGACACCAGCCCTGGCCCTGGCCCCTGCCACATTACCATTGTCCTAAGGGGTCCCTGTGACCCTCTACCCTCTTCAATCATATTAGATTTACTGCTGCAATACTGTATATAGTCCAAAGGCGGCGCTACAAAGATAAGAAACCAACCAGCCCTGCCCCTGTCCCTGCCACATTGCCATTGTCCTGGGGGGTCACTGTGACCCTCT
Organism: Pagrus pagrus; assembly: GCF_965226575.1. Taxonomy (NCBI): domain Eukaryota; kingdom Metazoa; phylum Chordata; class Actinopteri; order Spariformes; family Sparidae; genus Pagrus; species Pagrus pagrus. Next base: position 128,341 of record NW_028175363.1, read on the forward strand.
GCCCTCTACAATCATAGTAGATTTACTGCTGCAATACTGTGTATAGTCCCTAGGTAGCGCTATAACGATAAGACACCAAACCCGCCCCTGCCATTGTCCTGGGTGGGTCACTGTGACCCTCTGCCCTCTACAATCATAGTAGATTTACTGCTGCAATACTGTGTATAGTCCCTAGGTAGCGCTATAACGATAAGACACCAAACCCGCCCCTGCCATTGTCCTGGGTGGGTCACTGTGACCCTCTGCCCTCTACAATCATATTAGATTTACTGCTGCAATACTGTGTATAGTCCCTAGGTAGCGCTATAACGATAAGACACCAAACCCGCCCCTGCCATTGTCCTGGGGGGTCTCTGTGACCCTCTGTTGTGGACACCAGCCCTGGCCCTGGCCCTGCCCCTGCCATTGTCCTGTGGGGTCACTGTGACCCACTGCTCTCTACAATCATATTAGATTTACTGCTGCAATACTGTATATAGTCCCTAGGCGGCGCTATAACGATAAGACACCAAACCCGCCCCTGCCATTGTCCTGGGGGGTCACTGTGACCCACTGCCCTCTACAATCATATTAGATTTACTGCTGCAATACTGTATATAGTCCCTAGGCGGCGCTATAACGATAAGACACCAAAGCCGCCCCTGCCATTGTCCTGTCCTGGGGGGTCACTGTGACCCTCTGTGTGTGGTGAAATGTAAAGACAACACGAGGGTTAAAATGGCCCCTTTCACTAAAATATTCACCAAAAATACAAATTCCACCCGAATCCAACGGGGACTGCTGTGTCTCGTTCAGCCGGCACAGGAGCACGTTTGGGAGAAGTTTCGAGTCAATCGGTCCAAAGACCTGGAAGCTATTGAACTAAATCGGCGGGGTATTTTTTCGTGAAAAATGGTCTTTTCTTTAAAATATTCATGTAAAATACAAATTCCACCGGAATCCAACCAAAACTGGCGACCCTGCTTACACCAGTGAGGAGGACATGCCTGATCGATTTCGGGTCAATCGGTCCAGCCAATCACTAACCCTAACCCTAACCCTAACCCTAGCCTCAGCCTTAAGCCAGGCCTCATGAGAGATTGTCCCTCTGACTAAAATATTCACCAAAAATACAAATTTCACCCGAATCCAACGGGGACTGCTGTGTCTCGTTCAGCCGGTACAGGAGCACGTTTGGGGGAAATTTCGAGTCAATCGGTCCAAAGACCTGGAAGCTATTGAAAAAATCGGCCGAGGTTTTGAGGAAAAATGGCCGCTTTTCCTTTAAAATATTCATGTAAAATACAAATTCCACCAGAATCCGACCAAAACTGGCGAGCCTCATTCCACCGGTGAGGAGGACATGCGTGATCAATTTCGAGTCAATCGGTCGAAAGACGACCGTGGTCCGAAACCCCAGCCCCTTAACCCTAACCCTAGCTCTAACAGCAGCCTTAAGCCAGCCTCATTTAAAATGGCCCCTTTCACTAAAATATTCACCAAAAATACAAATTCCACCCGAATCCAACGGGGACTGCTGTGTCTCGTTCAGCCGGCACAGGAGCACGTTTGGGAGAAGTTTCGAGTCAATCGGTCCAAAGACCTGGAAGCTATTGAACTAAATCGGTGGGGTATTTTTTCGTGAAAAATGGTCTTTTCTTTAAAATATTCATGTAAAATACAAATTCCACCGGAATCCAACCAAAACTGGCGACCCTGCTTACACCAGTGAGGAGGACATGCCTGATCGATTTCGGGTCAATCGGTCCAGCCAATCACTAACCCTAACCCTAACCCTAACCCTAGCCTCAGCCTTAAGCCAGGCCTCATGAGAGATTGTCCCTCTGACTAAAATATTCACCAAAAATACAAATTTCACCCGAATCCAACGGGGACTGCTGTGTCTCGTTCAGCCGGTACAGGAGCACGTTTGGGGGAAATTTCGAGTCAATCGGTCCAAAGACCTGGAAGCTATTGAAAAAATCGGCCGAGGTTTTGAGGAAAAATGGCCGCTTTTCCTTTAAAATATTCATGTAAAATACAAATTCCACCAGAATCCGACCAAAACTGGCGAGCCTCATTCCGGCAGTGAGGAGGACATGCGTGATCAATTTCGAGTCAATCGGTCAAAAGACGACCGTGGTCCGAAACCCCAGCCCCTTAACCCTAACAGCAGCCTTAAGCCAGCCTCATTTAAAATGGCCCCTTTCACTAAAATATTCACCAAAAATACAAATTCCACGCGAATCCAACGGGGACTGCTGTGTCTCGTTCAGCCGGCACAGGAGCACGTTTGGGAGAAGTTTCGAGTCAATCGGTCCAAAGACCTGGAAGCTATTGAACTAAATCGGCGGGGTATTTTTTCGTGAAAAATGGTCTTTTCTTTAAAATATTCATGTAAAATACAAATTCCACCGGAATCCAACCAAAACTGGCGACCCTGCTTACACCAGTGAGGAGGACATGCCTGATCGATTTCGGGTCAATCGGTCCAGCCAATCACTAACCCTAACCCTAACCCTAACCCTAGCCTCAGCCTTAAGCCAGGCCTCATGAGAGATTGTCCCTCTGACTAAAATATTCACCAAAAATACAAATTTCACCCGAATCCAACGGGGACTGCTGTGTCTCGTTCAGCCGGTACAGGAGCACGTTTGGGGGAAATTTCGAGTCAATCGGTCCAAAGACCTGGAAGCTATTGAAAAAATCGGCCGAGGTTTTGAGGAAAAATGGCCGCTTTTCCTTTAAAATATTCATGTAAAATACAAATTCCACCAGAATCCGACCAAAACTGGCGAGCCTCATTCCACCGGTGAGGAGGACATGCGTGATCAATTTCGAGTCAATCGGTCGAAAGACGACCGTGGTCCGAAACCCCAGCCCCTTAACCCTAACCCTAGCTCTAACAGCAGCCTTAAGCCAGCCTCATTTAAAATGGCCCCTTTCACTAAAATATTCACCAAAAATACAAATTCCACCCGAATCCAACGGGGACTGCTGTGTCTCGTTCAGCCGGCACAGGAGCACGTTTGGGAGAAGTTTCGAGTCAATCGGTCCAAAGACCTGGAAGCTATTGAACTAAATCGGTGGGGTATTTTTTCGTGAAAAATGGTCTTTTCTTTAAAATATTCATGTAAAATACAAATTCCACCGGAATCCAACCAAAACTGGCGACCCTGCTTACACCAGTGAGGAGGACATGCCTGATCGATTTCGGGTCAATCGGTCCAGCCAATCACTAACCCTAACCCTAACCCTAACCCTAGCCTCAGCCTTAAGCCAGGCCTCATGAGAGATTGTCCCTCTGACTAAAATATTCACCAAAAATACAAATTTCACCCGAATCCAACGGGGACTGCTGTGTCTCGTTCAGCCGGTACAGGAGCACGTTTGGGGGAAATTTCGAGTCAATCGGTCCAAAGACCTGGAAGCTATTGAAAAAATCGGCCGAGGTTTTGAGGAAAAATGGCCGCTTTTCCTTTAAAATATTCATGTAAAATACAAATTCCACCAGAATCCGACCAAAACTGGCGAGCCTCATTCCGGCGGTGAGGAGGACATGCGTGATCAATTTCGAGTCAATCGGTCAAAAGACGACCGTGGTCCGAAACCCCAGCCCCTTAACCCTAACAGCAGCCTTAAGCCAGCCTCATTTAAAATGGCCCCTTTCACTAAAATATTCACCAAAAATACAAATTCCACCCGAATCCAACGGGGACTGCTGTGTCTCGTTCAGCCGGCACAGGAGCACGTTTGGGAGAAGTTTCGAGTCAATCGGTCCAAAGACCTGGAAGCTATTGAACTAAATCGGCGGGGTATTTTTTCGTGAAAAATGGTCTTTTCTTTAAAATATTCATGTAAAATACAAATTCCACCGGAATCCAACCAAAACTGGCGACCCTGCTTACACCAGTGAGGAGGACATGCCTGATCGATTTCGGGTCAATCGGTCCAGCCAATCACTAACCCTAACCCTAACCCTAACCCTAGCCTCAGCCTTAAGCCAGGCCTCATGAGAGATTGTCCCTCTGACTAAAATATTCACCAAAAATACAAATTTCACCCGAATCCAACGGGGACTGCTGTGTCTCGTTCAGCCGGTACAGGAGCACGTTTGGGGGAAATTTCGAGTCAATCGGTCCAAAGACCTGGAAGCTATTGAAAAAATCGGCCGAGGTTTTGAGGAAAAATGGCCGCTTTTCCTTTAAAATATTCATGTAAAATACAAATTCCACCAGAATCCGACCAAAACTGGCGAGCCTCATTCCACCGGTGAGGAGGACATGCGTGATCAATTTCGAGTCAATCGGTCGAAAGACGACCGTGGTCCGAAACCCCAGCCCCTTAACCCTAACCCTAGCTCTAACAGCAGCCTTAAGCCAGCCTCATTTAAAATGGCCCCTTTCACTAAAATATTCACCAAAAATACAAATTCCACCCGAATCCAACGGGGACTGCTGTGTCTCGTTCAGCCGGCACAGGAGCACGTTTGGGAGAAGTTTCGAGTCAATCGGTCCAAAGACCTGGAAGCTATTGAACTAAATCGGTGGGGTATTTTTTCGTGAAAAATGGTCTTTTCTTTAAAATATTCATGTAAAATACAAATTCCACCGGAATCCAACCAAAACTGGCGACCCTGCTTACACCAGTGAGGAGGACATGCCTGATCGATTTCGGGTCAATCGGTCCAGCCAATCACTAACCCTAACCCTAACCCTAACCCTAGCCTCAGCCTTAAGCCAGGCCTCATGAGAGATTGTCCCTCTGACTAAAATATTCACCAAAAATACAAATTTCACCCGAATCCAACGGGGACTGCTGTGTCTCGTTCAGCCGGTACAGGAGCACGTTTGGGGGAAATTTCGAGTCAATCGGTCCAAAGACCTGGAAGCTATTGAAAAAATCGGCCGAGGTTTTGAGGAAAAATGGCCGCTTTTCCTTTAAAATATTCATGTAAAATACAAATTCCACCAGAATCCGACCAAAACTGGCGAGCCTCATTCCGGCGGTGAGGAGGACATGCGTGATCAATTTCGAGTCAATCGGTCAAAAGACGACCGTGGTCCGAAACCCCAGCCCCTTAACCCTAACAGCAGCCTTAAGCCAGCCTCATTTAAAATGGCCCCTTTCACTAAAATATTCACCAAAAATACAAATTCCACCCGAATCCAACGGGGACTGCTGTGTCTCGTTCAGCCGGCACAGGAGCACGTTTGGGAGAAGTTTCGAGTCAATCGGTCCAAAGACCTGGAAGCTATTGAACTAAATCGGCGGGGTATTTTTTCGTGAAAAATGGTCTTTTCTTTAAAATATTCATGTAAAATACAAATTCCACCGGAATCCAACCAAAACTGGCGACCCTGCTTACACCAGTGAGGAGGACATGCCTGATCGATTTCGGGTCAATCGGTCCAGCCAATCACTAACCCTAACCCTAACCCTAACCCTAGCCTCAGCCTTAAGCCAGGCCTCATGAGAGATTGTCCCTCTGACTAAAATATTCACCAAAAATACAAATTTCACCCGAATCCAACGGGGACTGCTGTGTCTCGTTCAGCCGGTACAGGAGCACGTTTGGGGGAAATTTCGAGTCAATCGGTCCAAAGACCTGGAAGCTATTGAAAAAATCGGCCGAGGTTTTGAGGAAAAATGGCCGCTTTTCCTTTAAAATATTCATGTAAAATACAAATTCCACCAGAATCCGACCAAAACTGGCGAGCCTCATTCCACCGGTGAGGAGGACATGCGTGATCAATTTCGAGTCAATCGGTCGAAAGACGACCGTGGTCCGAAACCCCAGCCCCTTAACCCTAACCCTAGCTCTAACAGCAGCCTTAAGCCAGCCTCATTTAAAATGGCCCCTTTCACTAAAATATTCACCAAAAATACAAATTCCACCCGAATCCAACGGGGACTGCTGTGTCTCGTTCAGCCGGCACAGGAGCACGTTTGGGAGAAGTTTCGAGTCAATCGGTCCAAAGACCTGGAAGCTATTGAACTAAATCGGTGGGGTATTTTTTCGTGAAAAATGGTCTTTTCTTTAAAATATTCATGTAAAATACAAATTCCACCGGAATCCAACCAAAACTGGCGACCCTGCTTACACCAGTGAGGAGGACATGCCTGATCGATTTCGGGTCAATCGGTCCAGCCAATCACTAACCCTAACCCTAACCCTAACCCTAGCCTCAGCCTTAAGCCAGGCCTCATGAGAGATTGTCCCTCTGACTAAAATATTCACCAAAAATACAAATTTCACCCGAATCCAACGGGGACTGCTGTGTCTCGTTCAGCCGGTACAGGAGCACGTTTGGGGGAAATTTCGAGTCAATCGGTCCAAAGACCTGGAAGCTATTGAAAAAATCGGCCGAGGTTTTGAGGAAAAATGGCTGCTTTTCCTTTAAAATATTCATGTAAAATACAAATTCCACCAGAATCCGACCAAAACTGGCGAGCCTCATTCCGGCGGTGAGGAGGACATGCGTGATCAATTTCGAGTCAATCGGTCAAAAGACGACCGTGGTCCGAAACCCCAGCCCCTTAACCCTAACAGCAGCCTTAAGCCAGCCTCATTTAAAATGGCCCCTTTCACTAAAATATTCACCAAAAATACAAATTCCACCCGAATCCAACGGGGACTGCTGTGTCTCGTTCAGCCGGCACAGGAGCACGTTTGGGAGAAGTTTCGAGTCAATCGGTCCAAAGACCTGGAAGCTATTGAACTAAATCGGCGGGGTATTTTTTCGTGAAAAATGGTCTTTTCTTTAAAATATTCATGTAAAATACAAATTCCACCGGAATCCAACCAAAACTGGCGACCCTGCTTACACCAGTGAGGAGGACATGCCTGATCGATTTCGGGTCAATCGGTCCAGCCAATCACTAACCCTAACCCTAACCCTAACCCTAGCCTCAGCCTTAAGCCAGGCCTCATGAGAGATTGTCCCTCTGACTAAAATATTCACCAAAAATACAAATTTCACCCGAATCCAACGGGGACTGCTGTGTCTCGTTCAGCCGGTACAGGAGCACGTTTGGGGGAAATTTCGAGTCAATCGGTCCAAAGACCTGGAAGCTATTGAAAAAATCGGCCGAGGTTTTGAGGAAAAATGGCCGCTTTTCCTTTAAAATATTCATGTAAAATACAAATTCCACCAGAATCCGACCAAAACTGGCGAGCCTCATTCCACCGGTGAGGAGGACATGCGTGATCAATTTCGAGTCAATCGGTCAAAAGACGACCGTGGTCCGAAACCCCAGCCCCTTAACCCTAACAGCAGCCTTAAGCCAGCCTCATTTAAAATGGCTCCTTTCACTAAAATATTCACCAAAAATACAAATTCCACCCGAATCCAACGGGGACTGCTGTGTCTCGTTCAGCCGGCACAGGAGCACGTTTGGGAGAAGTTTCGAGTCAATCGGTCCAAAGACCTGGAAGCTATTGAACTAAATCGGCGGGGTATTTTTTCGTGAAAAATGGTCTTTTCTTTAAAATATTCATGTAAAATACAAATTCCACCGGAATCCAACCAAAACTGGCGACCCTGCTTACACCAGTGAGGAGGACATGCCTGATCGATTTCGGGTCAATCGGTCCAGCCAATCACTAACCCTAACCCTAACCCTAACCCTAGCCTCAGCCTTAAGCCAGGCCTCATGAGAGATTGTCCCTCTGACTAAAATATTCACCAAAAATACAAATTTCACCCGAATCCAACGGGGACTGCTGTGTCTCGTTCAGCCGGTACAGGAGCACGTTTGGGGGAAATTTCGAGTCAATCGGTCCAAAGACCTGGAAGCTATTGAAAAAATCGGCCGAGGTTTTGAGGAAAAATGGCCGCTTTTCCTTTAAAATATTCATGTAAAATACAAATTCCACCAGAATCCGACCAAAACTGGCGAGCCTCATTCCACCGGTGAGGAGGACATGCGTGATCAATTTCGAGTCAATCGGTCAAAAGACGACCGTGGTCCGAAACCCCAGCCCCTTAACCCTAACAGCAGCCTTAAGCCAGCCTCATTTAAAATGGCCCCTTTCACTAAAATATTCACCAAAAATACAAATTCCACCCGAATCCAACGGGGACTGCTGTGTCTCGTTCAGCCGGCACAGGAGCACGTTTGGGAGAAGTTTCGAGTCAATCGGTCCAAAGACCTGGAAGCTATTGAACTAAATCGGCGGGGTATTTTTTCGTGAAAAATGGTCTTTTCTTTAAAATATTCATGTAAAATACAAATTCCACCGGAATCCAACCAAAACTGGCGACCCTGCTTACACCAGTGAGGAGGACATGCCTGATCGATTTCGGGTCAATCGGTCCAGCCAATCACTAACCCTAACCCTAACCCTAACCCTAGCCTCAGCCTTAAGCCAGGCCTCATGAGAGATTGTCCCTCTGACTAAAATATTCACCAAAAATACAAATTTCACCCGAATCCAACGGGGACTGCTGTGTCTCGTTCAGCCGGTACAGGAGCACGTTTGGGGGAAATTTCGAGTCAATCGGTCCAAAGACCTGGAAGCTATTGAAAAAATCGGCCGAGGTTTTGAGGAAAAATGGCCGCTTTTCCTTTAAAATATTCATGTAAAATACAAATTCCACCAGAATCCGACCAAAACTGGCGAGCCTCATTCCGGCGGTGAGGAGGACATGCGTGATCAATTTCGAGTCAATCGGTCAAAAGACGACCGTGGTCCGAAACCCCAGCCCCTTAACCCTAACAGCAGCCTTAAGCCAGCCTCATTTAAAATGGCCCCTTTCACTAAAATATTCACCAAAAATACAAATTCCACCCGAATCCAACGGGGACTGCTGTGTCTCGTTCAGCCGGCACAGGAGCACGTTTGGGAGAAGTTTCGAGTCAATCAGTCCAAAGACCTGGAAGCTATTGAACTAAATCGGCGGGGTATTTTTTCGTGAAAAATGGTCTTTTCTTTAAAATATTGAATCGGTCAAAAGACGACCGTGGTCCGAAACCCCAGCCCCTTAACCCTAACAGCAGCCTTAAGCCAGCCTCATTTAAAATGGCCCCTTTCACTAAAATATTCACCAAAAATACAAATTCCACCCGAATCCAACGGGGACTGCTGTGTCTCGTTCAGCCGGCACAGGAGCACGTTTGGGAGAAGTTTCGAGTCAATCGGTCCAAAGACCTGGAAGCTATTGAACTAAATCGGCGGGGTATTTTTTCGTGAAAAATGGTCTTTTCTTTAAAATATTCATGTAAAATACAAATTCCACCGGAATCCAACCAAAACTGGCGACCCTGCTTACACCAGTGAGGAGGACATGCCTGATCGATTTCGGGTCAATCGGTCCAGCCAATCACTAACCCTAACCCTAACCCTAACCCTAGCCTCAGCCTTAAGCCAGGCCTCATGAGAGATTGTCCCTCTGACTAAAATATTCACCAAAAATACAAATTTCACCCGAATCCAACGGGGACTGAAAAAATCGGCCGAGGTTTTGAGGAAAAATGGCCGCTTTTCCTTTAAAATATTCATGTAAAATACAAATTCCACCAGAATCCGACCAAAACTGGCGAGCCTCATTCCACCGGTGAGGAGGACATGCGTGATCAATTTCGAGTCAATCGGTCAAAAGACGACCGTGGTCCGAAACCCCAGCCCCTTAACCCTAACAGCAGCCTTAAGCCAGCCTCATTTAAAATGGCCACTTTCACTAAAATATTCACCAAAAATACAAATTCCACCCGAATCCAACGGGGACTGCTGTGTCTCGTTCAGCCGGCACAGGAGCACGTTTGGGGGAAATTTCGAGTCAATCGGTCCAAAGACCTGGAAGCTATTGAAAAAATCGGCCGAGGTTTTGAGGAAAAATGGCCGCTTTTCCTTTAAAATATTCATGTAAAATACAAATTCCACCAGAATCCGACCAAAACTGGCGAGCCTCATTCCACCGGTGAGGAGGACATGCGTGATCAATTTCGAGTCAATCGGTCAAAAGACGACCGTGGTCCGAAACCCCAGCCCCTTAACCCTAACAGCAGCCTTAAGCCAGCCTCATTTAAAATGGCCCCTTTCACTAAAATATTCACCAAAAATACAAATTCCACCCGAATCCAACGGGGACTGCTGTGTCTCGTTCAGCCGGCACAGGAGCACGTTTGGGAGAAGTTTCGAGTCAATCGGTCCAAAGACCTGGAAGCTATTGAACTAAATCGGCGGGGTATTTTTTCGTGAAAAATGGTCTTTTCTTTAAAATATTCATGTAAAATACAAATTCCACCGGAATCCAACCAAAACTGGCGACCCTGCTTACACCAGTGAGGAGGACATGCCTGATCGATTTCGGGTCAATCGGTCCAGCCAATCACTAACCCTAACCCTAACCCTAACCCTAGCCTCAGCCTTAAGCCAGGCCTCATGAGAGATTGTCCCTCTGACTAAAATATTCACCAAAAATACAAATTTCACCCGAATCCAACGGGGACTGCTGTGTCTCGTTCAGCCGGTACAGGAGCACGTTTGGGGGAAATTTCGAGTCAATCGGTCCAAAGACCTGGAAGCTATTGAAAAAATCGGCCGAGGTTTTGAGGAAAAATGGCCGCTTTTCCTTTAAAATATTCATGTAAAATACAAATTCCACCAGAATCCGACCAAAACTGGCGAGCCTCATTCCACCGGTGAGGAGGACATGCGTGATCAATTTCGAGTCAATCGGTCAAAAGACGACCGTGGTCCGAAACCCCAGCCCCTTAACCCTAACAGCAGCCTTAAGCCAGCCTCATTTAAAATGGCCCCTTTCACTAAAATATTCACCAAAAATACAAATTCCACCCGAATCCAACGGGGACTGCTGTGTCTCGTTCAGCCGGCACAGGAGCACGTTTGGGAGAAGTTTCGAGTCAATCGGTCCAAAGACCTGGAAGCTATTGAACTAAATCGGCGGGGTATTTTTTCGTGAAAAATGGTCTTTTCTTTAAAATATTCATGTAAAATACAAATTCCACCGGAATCCAACCAAAACTGGCGACCCTGCTTACACCAGTGAGGAGGACATGCCTGATCGATTTCGGGTCAATCGGTCCAGCCAATCACTAACCCTAACCCTAACCCTAACCCTAGCCTCAGCCTTAAGCCAGGCCTCATGAGAGATTGTCCCTCTGACTAAAATATTCACCAAAAATACAAATTTCACCCGAATCCAACGGGGACTGCTGTGTCTCGTTCAGCCGGTACAGGAGCACGTTTGGGGGAAATTTCGAGTCAATCGGTCCAAAGACCTGGAAGCTATTGAAAAAATCGGCCGAGGTTTTGAGGAAAAATGGCCGCTTTTCCTTTAAAATATTCATGTAAAATACAAATTCCACCAGAATCCGACCAAAACTGGCGAGCCTCATTCCACCGGTGAGGAGGACATGCGTGATCAATTTCGAGTCAATCGGTCAAAAGACGACCGTGGTCCGAAACCCCAGCCCCTTAACCCTAACAGCAGCCTTAAGCCAGCCTCATTTAAAATGGCCCCTTTCACTAAAATATTCACCAAAAATACAAATTCCACCCGAATCCAACGGGGACTGCTGTGTCTCGTTCAGCCGGCACAGGAGCACGTTTGGGAGAAGTTTCGAGTCAATCGGTCCAAAGACCTGGAAGCTATTGAACTAAATCGGCGGGGTATTTTTTCGTGAAAAATGGTCTTTTCTTTAAAATATTCATGTAAAATACAAATTCCACCGGAATCCAACCAAAACTGGCGACCCTGCTTACACCAGTGAGGAGGACATGCCTGATCGATTTCGGGTCAATCGGTCCAGCCAATCACTAACCCTAACCCTAACCCTAACCCTAGCCTCAGCCTTAAGCCAGGCCTCATGAGAGATTGTCCCTCTGACTAAAATATTCACCAAAAATACAAATTTCACCCGAATCCAACGGGGACTGCTGTGTCTCGTTCAGCCGGTACAGGAGCACGTTTGGGGGAAATTTCGAGTCAATCGGTCCAAAGACCTGGAAGCTATTGAAAAAATCGGCCGAGGTTTTGAGGAAAAATGGCCGCTTTTCCTTTAAAATATTCATGTAAAATACAAATTCCACCAGAATCCGACCAAAACTGGCGAGCCTCATTCCACCGGTGAGGAGGACATGCGTGATCAATTTCGAGTCAATCGGTCAAAAGACGACCGTGGTCCGAAACCCCAGCCCCTTAACCCTAACAGCAGCCTTAAGCCAGCCTCATTTAAAATGGCCCCTTTCACTAAAATATTCACCAAAAATACAAATTCCACCCGAATCCAACGGGGACTGCTGTGTCTCGTTCAGCCGGCACAGGAGCACGTTTGGGAGAAGTTTCGAGTCAATCGGTCCAAAGACCTGGAAGCTATTGAACTAAATCGGCAGGGTATTTTTTCGTGAAAAATGGTCTTTTCTTTAAAATATTCATGTAAAATACAAATTCCACCGGAATCCAACCAAAACTGGCGACCCTGCTTACACCAGTGAGGAGGACATGCCTGATCGATTTCGGGTCAATCGGTCCAGCCAATCACTAACCCTAACCCTAACCCTAACCCTAGCCTCAGCCTTAAGCCAGGCCTCATGAGAGATTGTCCCTCTGACTAAAATATTCACCAAAAATACAAATTTCACCCGAATCCAACGGGGACTGCTGTGTCTCGTTCAGCCGGTACAGGAGCACGTTTGGGGGAAATTTCGAGTCAATCGGTCCAAAGACCTGGAAGCTATTGAAAAAATCGGCCGAGGTTTTGAGGAAAAATGGCCGCTTTTCCTTTAAAATATTCATGTAAAATACAAATTCCACCAGAATCCGACCAAAACTGGCGAGCCTCATTCCGGCGGTGAGGAGGACATGCGTGATCAATTTCGAGTCAATCGGTCAAAAGACGACCGTGGTCCGAAACCCCAGCCCCTTAACCCTAACAGCAGCCTTAAGCCAGCCTCATTTAAAATGGCCCCTTTCACTAAAATATTCACCAAAAATACAAATTCCACCCGAATCCAACGGGGACTGCTGTGTCTCGTTCAGCCGGCACAGGAGCACGTTTGGGAGAAGTTTCGAGTCAATCAGTCCAAAGACCTGGAAGCTATTGAACTAAATCGGCGGGGTATTTTTTCGTGAAAAATGGTCTTTTCTTTAAAATATTGAATCGGTCAAAAGACGACCGTGGTCCGAAACCCCAGCCCCTTAACCCTAACAGCAGCCTTAAGCCAGCCTCATTTAAAATGGCCCCTTTCACTAAAATATTCACCAAAAATACAAATTCCACCCGAATCCAACGGGGACTGCTGTGTCTCGTTCAGCCGGCACAGGAGCACGTTTGGGAGAAGTTTCGAGTCAATCGGTCCAAAGACCTGGAAGCTATTGAACTAAATCGGCGGGGTATTTTTTCGTGAAAAATGGTCTTTTCTTTAAAATATTCATGTAAAATACAAATTCCACCGGAATCCAACCAAAACTGGCGACCCTGCTTACACCAGTGAGGAGGACATGCCTGATCGATTTCGGGTCAATCGGTCCAGCCAATCACTAACCCTAACCCTAACCCTAACCCTAGCCTCAGCCTTAAGCCAGGCCTCATGAGAGATTGTCCCTCTGACTAAAATATTCACCAAAAATACAAATTTCACCCGAATCCAACGGGGACTGCTGTGTCTCGTTCAGCCGGTACAGGAGCACGTTTGGGGGAAATTTCGAGTCAATCGGTCCAAAGACCTGGAAGCTATTGAAAAAATCGGCCGAGGTTTTGAGGAAAAATGGCCGCTTTTCCTTTAAAATATTCATGTAAAATACAAATTCCACCAGAATCCGACCAAAACTGGCGAGCCTCATTCCACCGGTGAGGAGGACATGCGTGATCAATTTCGAGTCAATCGGTCAAAAGACGACCGTGGTCCGAAACCCCAGCCCCTTAACCCTAACAGCAGCCTTAAGCCAGCCTCATTTAAAATGGCCCCTTTCACTAAAATATTCACCAAAAATACAAATTCCACCCGAATCCAACGGGGACTGCTGTGTCTCGTTCAGCCGGCACAGGAGCACGTTTGGGAGAAGTTTCGAGTCAATCGGTCCAAAGACCTGGAAGCTATTGAACTAAATCGGCGGGGTATTTTTTCGTGAAAAATGGTCTTTTCTTTAAAATATTCATGTAAAATACAAATTCCACCGGAATCCAACCAAAACTGGCGACCCTGCTTACACCAGTGAGGAGGACATGCCTGATCGATTTCGGGTCAATCGGTCCAGCCAATCACTAACCCTAACCCTAACCCTAACCCTAGCCTCAGCCTTAAGCCAGGCCTCATGAGAGATTGTCCCTCTGACTAAAATATTCACCAAAAATACAAATTTCACCCGAATCCAACGGGGACTGCTGTGTCTCGTTCAGCCGGTACAGGAGCACGTTTGGGGGAAATTTCGAGTCAATCGGTCCAAAGACCTGGAAGCTATTGAAAAAATCGGCCGAGGTTTTGAGGAAAAATGGCCGCTTTTCCTTTAAAATATTCATGTAAAATACAAATTCCACCAGAATCCGACCAAAACTGGCGAGCCTCATTCCACCGGTGAGGAGGACATGCGTGATCAATTTCGAGTCAATCGGTCAAAAGACGACCGTGGTCCGAAACCCCAGCCCCTTAACCCTAACAGCAGCCTTAAGCCAGCCTCATTTAAAATGGCCCCTTTCACTAAAATATTCACCAAAAATACAAATTCCACCCGAATCCAACGGGGACTGCTGTGTCTCGTTCAGCCGGCACAGGAGCACGTTTGGGAGAAGTTTCGAGTCAATCGGTCCAAAGACCTGGAAGCTATTGAACTAAATCGGCGGGGTATTTTTTCGTGAAAAATGGTCTTTTCTTTAAAATATTCATGTAAAATACAAATTCCACCGGAATCCAACCAAAACTGGCGACCCTGCTTACACCAGTGAGGAGGACATGCCTGATCGATTTCGGGTCAATCGGTCCAGCCAATCACTAACCCTAACCCTAACCCTAACCCTAGCCTCAGCCTTAAGCCAGGCCTCATGAGAGATTGTCCCTCTGACTAAAATATTCACCAAAAATACAAATTTCACCCGAATCCAACGGGGACTGCTGTGTCTCGTTCAGCCGGTACAGGAGCACGTTTGGGGGAAATTTCGAGTCAATCGGTCCAAAGACCTGGAAGCTATTGAAAAAATCGGCCGAGGTTTTGAGGAAAAATGGCCGCTTTTCCTTTAAAATATTCATGTAAAATACAAATTCCACCAGAATCCGACCAAAACTGGCGAGCCTCATTCCACCGGTGAGGAGGACATGCGTGATCAATTTCGAGTCAATCGGTCAAAAGACGACCGTGGTCCGAAACCCCAGCCCCTTAACCCTAACAGCAGCCTTAAGCCAGCCTCATTTAAAATGGCCCCTTTCACTAAAATATTCACCAAAAATACAAATTCCACCCGAATCCAACGGGGACTGCTGTGTCTCGTTCAGCCGGCACAGGAGCACGTTTGGGAGAAGTTTCGAGTCAATCGGTCCAAAGACCTGGAAGCTATTGAACTAAATCGGCGGGGTATTTTTTCGTGAAAAATGGTCTTTTCTTTAAAATATTCATGTAAAATACAAATTCCACCGGAATCCAACCAAAACTGGCGACCCTGCTTACACCAGTGAGGAGGACATGCCTGATCGATTTCGGGTCAATCGGTCCAGCCAATCACTAACCCTAACCCTAACCCTAACCCTAGCCTCAGCCTTAAGCCAGGCCTCATGAGAGATTGTCCCTCTGACTAAAATATTCACCAAAAATACAAATTTCACCCGAATCCAACGGGGACTGCTGTGTCTCGTTCAGCCGGTACAGGAGCACGTTTGGGGGAAATTTCGAGTCAATCGGTCCAAAGACCTGGAAGCTATTGAAAAAATCGGCCGAGGTTTTGAGGAAAAATGGCCGCTTTTCCTTTAAAATATTCATGTAAAATACAAATTCCACCAGAATCCGACCAAAACTGGCGAGCCTCATTCCACCGGTGAGGAGGACATGCGTGATCAATTTCGAGTCAATCGGTCAAAAGACGACCGTGGTCCGAAACCCCAGCCCCTTAACCCTAACAGCAGCCTTAAGCCAGCCTCATTTAAAATGGCCCCTTTCACTAAAATATTCACCAAAAATACAAATTCCACCCGAATCCAACGGGGACTGCTGTGTCTCGTTCAGCCGGCACAGGAGCACGTTTGGGAGAAGTTTCGAGTCAATCGGTCCAAAGACCTGGAAGCTATTGAACTAAATCGGCGGGGTATTTTTTCGTGAAAAATGGTCTTTTCTTTAAAATATTCATGTAAAATACAAATTCCACCGGAATCCAACCAAAACTGGCGACCCTGCTTACACCAGTGAGGAGGACATGCCTGATCGATTTCGGGTCAATCGGTCCAGCCAATCACTAACCCTAACCCTAACCCTAACCCTAGCCTCAGCCTTAAGCCAGGCCTCATGAGAGATTGTCCCTCTGACTAAAATATTCACCAAAAATACAAATTTCACCCGAATCCAACGGGGACTGCTGTGTCTCGTTCAGCCGGTACAGGAGCACGTTTGGGGGAAATTTCGAGTCAATCGGTCCAAAGACCTGGAAGCTATTGAAAAAATCGGCCGAGGTTTTGAGGAAAAATGGCCGCTTTTCCTTTAAAATATTCATGTAAAATACAAATTCCACCAGAATCCGACCAAAACTGGCGAGCCTCATTCCACCGGTGAGGAGGACATGCGTGATCAATTTCGAGTCAATCGGTCAAAAGACGACCGTGGTCCGAAACCCCAGCCCCTTAACCCTAACAGCAGCCTTAAGCCAGCCTCATTTAAAATGGCCCCTTTCACTAAAATATTCACCAAAAATACAAATTCCACCCGAATCCAACGGGGACTGCTGTGTCTCGTTCAGCCGGCACAGGAGCACGTTTGGGAGAAGTTTCGAGTCAATCGGTCCAAAGACCTGGAAGCTATTGAACTAAATCGGCGGGGTATTTTTTCGTGAAAAATGGTCTTTTCTTTAAAATATTCATGTAAAATACAAATTCCACCGGAATCCAACCAAAACTGGCGACCCTGCTTACACCAGTGAGGAGGACATGCCTGATCGATTTCGGGTCAATCGGTCCAGCCAATCACTAACCCTAACCCTAACCCTAACCCTAGCCTCAGCCTTAAGCCAGGCCTCATGAGAGATTGTCCCTCTGACTAAAATATTCACCAAAAATACAAATTTCACCCGAATCCAACGGGGACTGCTGTGTCTCGTTCAGCCGGTACAGGAGCACGTTTGGGGGAAATTTCGAGTCAATCGGTCCAAAGACCTGGAAGCTATTGAAAAAATCGGCCGAGGTTTTGAGGAAAAATGGCCGCTTTTCCTTTAAAATATTCATGTAAAATACAAATTCCACCAGAATCCGACCAAAACTGGCGAGCCTCATTCCACCGGTGAGGAGGACATGCGTGATCAATTTCGAGTCAATCGGTCAAAAGACGACCGTGGTCCGAAACCCCAGCCCCTTAACCCTAACAGCAGCCTTAAGCCAGCCTCATTTAAAATGGCCCCTTTCACTAAAATATTCACCAAAAATACAAATTCCACCCGAATCCAACGGGGACTGCTGTGTCTCGTTCAGCCGGCACAGGAGCACGTTTGGGAGAAGTTTCGAGTCAATCGGTCCAAAGACCTGGAAGCTATTGAACTAAATCGGCAGGGTATTTTTTCGTGAAAAATGGTCTTTTCTTTAAAATATTCATGTAAAATACAAATTCCACCGGAATCCAACCAAAACTGGCGACCCTGCTTACACCAGTGAGGAGGACATGCCTGATCGATTTCGGGTCAATCGGTCCAGCCAATCACTAACCCTAACCCTAACCCTAACCCTAGCCTCAGCCTTAAGCCAGGCCTCATGAGAGATTGTCCCTCTGACTAAAATATTCACCAAAAATACAAATTTCACCCGAATCCAACGGGGACTGCTGTGTCTCGTTCAGCCGGTACAGGAGCACGTTTGGGGGAAATTTCGAGTCAATCGGTCCAAAGACCTGGAAGCTATTGAAAAAATCGGCCGAGGTTTTGAGGAAAAATGGCCGCTTTTCCTTTAAAATATTCATGTAAAATACAAATTCCACCAGAATCCGACCAAAACTGGCGAGCCTCATTCCGGCGGTGAGGAGGACATGCGTGATCAATTTCGAGTCAATCGGTCAAAAGACGACCGTGGTCCGAAACCCCAGCCCCTTAACCCTAACAGCAGCCTTAAGCCAGCCTCATTTAAAATGGCCCCTTTCACTAAAATATTCACCAAAAATACAAATTCCACCCGAATCCAACGGGGACTGCTGTGTCTCGTTCAGCCGGCACAGGAGCACGTTTGGGAGAAGTTTCGAGTCAATCAGTCCAAAGACCTGGAAGCTATTGAACTAAATCGGCGGGGTATTTTTTCGTGAAAAATGGTCTTTTCTTTAAAATATTGAATCGGTCAAAAGACGACCGTGGTCCGAAACCCCAGCCCCTTAACCCTAACAGCAGCCTTAAGCCAGCCTCATTTAAAATGGCCCCTTTCACTAAAATATTCACCAAAAATACAAATTCCACCCGAATCCAACGGGGACTGCTGTGTCTCGTTCAGCCGGCACAGGAGCACGTTTGGGAGAAGTTTCGAGTCAATCGGTCCAAAGACCTGGAAGCTATTGAACTAAATCGGCGGGGTATTTTTTCGTGAAAAATGGTCTTTTCTTTAAAATATTCATGTAAAATACAAATTCCACCGGAATCCAACCAAAACTGGCGACCCTGCTTACACCAGTGAGGAGGACATGCCTGATCGATTTCGGGTCAATCGGTCCAGCCAATCACTAACCCTAACCCTAACCCTAACCCTAGCCTCAGCCTTAAGCCAGGCCTCATGAGAGATTGTCCCTCTGACTAAAATATTCACCAAAAATACAAATTTCACCCGAATCCAACGGGGACTGCTGTGTCTCGTTCAGCCGGTACAGGAGCACGTTTGGGGGAAATTTCGAGTCAATCGGTCCAAAGACCTGGAAGCTATTGAAAAAATCGGCCGAGGTTTTGAGGAAAAATGGCCGCTTTTCCTTTAAAATATTCATGTAAAATACAAATTCCACCAGAATCCGACCAAAACTGGCGAGCCTCATTCCACCGGTGAGGAGGACATGCGTGATCAATTTCGAGTCAATCGGTCAAAAGACGACCGTGGTCCGAAACCCCAGCCCCTTAACCCTAACAGCAGCCTTAAGCCAGCCTCATTTAAAATGGCCCCTTTCACTAAAATATTCACCAAAAATACAAATTCCACCCGAATCCAACGGGGACTGCTGTGTCTCGTTCAGCCGGCACAGGAGCACGTTTGGGAGAAGTTTCGAGTCAATCGGTCCAAAGACCTGGAAGCTATTGAACTAAATCGGCGGGGTATTTTTTCGTGAAAAATGGTCTTTTCTTTAAAATATTCATGTAAAATACAAATTCCACCGGAATCCAACCAAAACTGGCGACCCTGCTTACACCAGTGAGGAGGACATGCCTGATCGATTTCGGGTCAATCGGTCCAGCCAATCACTAACCCTAACCCTAACCCTAACCCTAGCCTCAGCCTTAAGCCAGGCCTCATGAGAGATTGTCCCTCTGACTAAAATATTCACCAAAAATACAAATTTCACCCGAATCCAACGGGGACTGCTGTGTCTCGTTCAGCCGGTACAGGAGCACGTTTGGGGGAAATTTCGAGTCAATCGGTCCAAAGACCTGGAAGCTATTGAAAAAATCGGCCGAGGTTTTGAGGAAAAATGGCCGCTTTTCCTTTAAAATATTCATGTAAAATACAAATTCCACCAGAATCCGACCAAAACTGGCGAGCCTCATTCCACCGGTGAGGAGGACATGCGTGATCAATTTCGAGTCAATCGGTCAAAAGACGACCGTGGTCCGAAACCCCAGCCCCTTAACCCTAACAGCAGCCTTAAGCCAGCCTCATTTAAAATGGCCCCTTTCACTAAAATATTCACCAAAAATACAAATTCCACCCGAATCCAACGGGGACTGCTGTGTCTCGTTCAGCCGGCACAGGAGCACGTTTGGGAGAAGTTTCGAGTCAATCGGTCCAAAGACCTGGAAGCTATTGAACTAAATCGGCGGGGTATTTTTTCGTGAAAAATGGTCTTTTCTTTAAAATATTCATGTAAAATACAAATTCCACCGGAATCCAACCAAAACTGGCGACCCTGCTTACACCAGTGAGGAGGACATGCCTGATCGATTTCGGGTCAATCGGTCCAGCCAATCACTAACCCTAACCCTAACCCTAACCCTAGCCTCAGCCTTAAGCCAGGCCTCATGAGAGATTGTCCCTCTGACTAAAATATTCACCAAAAATACAAATTTCACCCGAATCCAACGGGGACTGCTGTGTCTCGTTCAGCCGGTACAGGAGCACGTTTGGGGGAAATTTCGAGTCAATCGGTCCAAAGACCTGGAAGCTATTGAAAAAATCGGCCGAGGTTTTGAGGAAAAATGGCCGCTTTTCCTTTAAAATATTCATGTAAAATACAAATTCCACCAGAATCCGACCAAAACTGGCGAGCCTCATTCCACCGGTGAGGAGGACATGCGTGATCAATTTCGAGTCAATCGGTCAAAAGACGACCGTGGTCCGAAACCCCAGCCCCTTAACCCTAACAGCAGCCTTAAGCCAGCCTCATTTAAAATGGCCCCTTTCACTAAAATATTCACCAAAAATACAAATTCCACCCGAATCCAACGGGGACTGCTGTGTCTCGTTCAGCCGGCACAGGAGCACGTTTGGGAGAAGTTTCGAGTCAATCGGTCCAAAGACCTGGAAGCTATTGAACTAAATCGGCGGGGTATTTTTTCGTGAAAAATGGTCTTTTCTTTAAAATATTCATGTAAAATACAAATTCCACCGGAATCCAACCAAAACTGGCGACCCTGCTTACACCAGTGAGGAGGACATGCCTGATCGATTTCGGGTCAATCGGTCCAGCCAATCACTAACCCTAACCCTAACCCTAACCCTAGCCTCAGCCTTAAGCCAGGCCTCATGAGAGATTGTCCCTCTGACTAAAATATTCACCAAAAATACAAATTTCACCCGAATCCAACGGGGACTGCTGTGTCTCGTTCAGCCGGTACAGGAGCACGTTTGGGGGAAATTTCGAGTCAATCGGTCCAAAGACCTGGAAGCTATTGAAAAAATCGGCCGAGGTTTTGAGGAAAAATGGCCGCTTTTCCTTTAAAATATTCATGTAAAATACAAATTCCACCAGAATCCGACCAAAACTGGCGAGCCTCATTCCACCGGTGAGGAGGACATGCGTGATCAATTTCGAGTCAATCGGTCAAAAGACGACCGTGGTCCGAAACCCCAGCCCCTTAACCCTAACAGCAGCCTTAAGCCAGCCTCATTTAAAATGGCCCCTTTCACTAAAATATTCACCAAAAATACAAATTCCACCCGAATCCAACGGGGACTGCTGTGTCTCGTTCAGCCGGCACAGGAGCACGTTTGGGAGAAGTTTCGAGTCAATCGGTCCAAAGACCTGGAAGCTATTGAACTAAATCGGCGGGGTATTTTTTCGTGAAAAATGGTCTTTTCTTTAAAATATTCATGTAAAATACAAATTCCACCGGAATCCAACCAAAACTGGCGACCCTGCTTACACCAGTGAGGAGGACATGCCTGATCGATTTCGGGTCAATCGGTCCAGCCAATCACTAACCCTAACCCTAACCCTAACCCTAGCCTCAGCCTTAAGCCAGGCCTCATGAGAGATTGTCCCTCTGACTAAAATATTCACCAAAAATACAAATTTCACCCGAATCCAACGGGGACTGCTGTGTCTCGTTCAGCCGGTACAGGAGCACGTTTGGGGGAAATTTCGAGTCAATCGGTCCAAAGACCTGGAAGCTATTGAAAAAATCGGCCGAGGTTTTGAGGAAAAATGGCCGCTTTTCCTTTAAAATATTCATGTAAAATACAAATTCCACCAGAATCCGACCAAAACTGGCGAGCCTCATTCCGGCGGTGAGGAGGACATGCGTGATCAATTTCGAGTCAATCGGTCAAAAGACGACCGTGGTCCGAAACCCCAGCCCCTTAACCCTAACAGCAGCCTTAAGCCAGCCTCATTTAAAATGGCCCCTTTCACTAAAATATTCACCAAAAATACAAATTCCACCCGAATCCAACGGGGACTGCTGTGTCTCGTTCAGCCGGCACAGGAGCACGTTTGGGAGAAGTTTCGAGTCAATCAGTCCAAAGACCTGGAAGCTATTGAACTAAATCGGCGGGGTATTTTTTCGTGAAAAATGGTCTTTTCTTTAAAATATTGAATCGGTCAAAAGACGACCGTGGTCCGAAACCCCAGCCCCTTAACCCTAACAGCAGCCTTAAGCCAGCCTCATTTAAAATGGCCCCTTTCACTAAAATATTCACCAAAAATACAAATTCCACCCGAATCCAACGGGGACTGCTGTGTCTCGTTCAGCCGGCACAGGAGCACGTTTGGGAGAAGTTTCGAGTCAATCGGTCCAAAGACCTGGAAGCTATTGAACTAAATCGGCGGGGTATTTTTTCGTGAAAAATGGTCTTTTCTTTAAAATATTCATGTAAAATACAAATTCCACCGGAATCCAACCAAAACTGGCGACCCTGCTTACACCAGTGAGGAGGACATGCCTGATCGATTTCGGGTCAATCGGTCCAGCCAATCACTAACCCTAACCCTAACCCTAACCCTAGCCTCAGCCTTAAGCCAGGCCTCATGAGAGATTGTCCCTCTGACTAAAATATTCACCAAAAATACAAATTTCACCCGAATCCAACGGGGACTGAAAAAATCGGCCGAGGTTTTGAGGAAAAATGGCCGCTTTTCCTTTAAAATATTCATGTAAAATACAAATTCCACCAGAATCCGACCAAAACTGGCGAGCCTCATTCCACCGGTGAGGAGGACATGCGTGATCAATTTCGAGTCAATCGGTCAAAAGACGACCGTGGTCCGAAACCCCAGCCCCTTAACCCTAACAGCAGCCTTAAGCCAGCCTCATTTAAAATGGCCCCTTTCACTAAAATATTCACCAAAAATACAAATTCCACCCGAATCCAACGGGGACTGCTGTGTCTCGTTCAGCCGGCACAGGAGCACGTTTGGGGGAAATTTCGAGTCAATCGGTCCAAAGACCTGGAAGCTATTGAAAAAATCGGCCGAGGTTTTGAGGAAAAATGGCCGCTTTTCCTTTAAAATATTCATGTAAAATACAAATTCCACCAGAATCCGACCAAAACTGGCGAGCCTCATTCCACCGGTGAGGAGGACATGCGTGATCAATTTCGAGTCAATCGGTCAAAAGACGACCGTGGTCCGAAACCCCAGCCCCTTAACCCTAACAGCAGCCTTAAGCCAGCCTCATTTAAAATGGCCCCTTTCACTAAAATATTCACCAAAAATACAAATTCCACCCGAATCCAACGGGGACTGCTGTGTCTCGTTCAGCCGGCACAGGAGCACGTTTGGGAGAAGTTTCGAGTCAATCGGTCCAAAGACCTGGAAGCTATTGAACTAAATCGGTGGGGTATTTTTTCGTGAAAAATGGTCTTTTCTTTAAAATATTCATGTAAAATACAAATTCCACCGGAATCCAACCAAAACTGGCGACCCTGCTTACACCAGTGAGGAGGACATGCCTGATCGATTTCGGGTCAATCGGTCCAGCCAATCACTAACCCTAACCCTAACCCTAACCCTAGCCTCAGCCTTAAGCCAGGCCTCATGAGAGATTGTCCCTCTGACTAAAATATTCACCAAAAATACAAATTTCACCCGAATCCAACGGGGACTGCTGTGTCTCGTTCAGCCGGTACAGGAGCACGTTTGGGGGAAATTTCGAGTCAATCGGTCCAAAGACCTGGAAGCTATTGAAAAAATCGGCCGAGGTTTTGAGGAAAAATGGCCGCTTTTCCTTTAAAATATTCATGTAAAATACAAATTCCACCAGAATCCGACCAAAACTGGCGAGCCTCATTCCGGCAGTGAGGAGGACATGCGTGATCAATTTCGAGTCAATCGGTCAAAAGACGACCGTGGTCCGAAACCCCAGCCCCTTAACCCTAACAGCAGCCTTAAGCCAGCCTCATTTAAAATGGCCCCTTTCACTAAAATATTCACCAAAAATACAAATTCCACCCGAATCCAACGGGGACTGCTGTGTCTCGTTCAGCCGGCACAGGAGCACGTTTGGGAGAAGTTTCGAGTCAATCGGTCCAAAGACCTGGAAGCTATTGAACTAAATCGGCGGGGTATTTTTTCGTGAAAAATGGTCTTTTCTTTAAAATATTCATGTAAAATACAAATTCCACCGGAATCCAACCAAAACTGGCGACCCTGCTTACACCAGTGAGGAGGACATGCCTGATCGATTTCGGGTCAATCGGTCCAGCCAATCACTAACCCTAACCCTAACCCTAACCCTAGCCTCAGCCTTAAGCCAGGCCTCATGAGAGATTGTCCCTCTGACTAAAATATTCACCAAAAATACAAATTTCACCCGAATCCAACGGGGACTGAAAAAATCGGCCGAGGTTTTGAGGAAAAATGGCCGCTTTTCCTTTAAAATATTCATGTAAAATACAAATTCCACCAGAATCCGACCAAAACTGGCGAGCCTCATTCCACCGGTGAGGAGGACATGCGTGATCAATTTCGAGTCAATCGGTCAAAAGACGACCGTGGTCCGAAACCCCAGCCCCTTAACCCTAACAGCAGCCTTAAGCCAGCCTCATTTAAAATGGCCCCTTTCACTAAAATATTCACCAAAAATACAAATTCCACCCGAATCCAACGGGGACTGCTGTGTCTCGTTCAGCCGGCACAGGAGCACGTTTGGGGGAAATTTCGAGTCAATCGGTCCAAAGACCTGGAAGCTATTGAAAAAATCGGCCGAGGTTTTGAGGAAAAATGGCCGCTTTTCCTTTAAAATATTCATGTAAAATACAAATTCCACCAGAATCCGACCAAAACTGGCGAGCCTCATTCCACCGGTGAGGAGGACATGCGTGATCAATTTCGAGTCAATCGGTCAAAAGACGACCGTGGTCCGAAACCCCAGCCCCTTAACCCTAACAGCAGCCTTAAGCCAGCCTCATTTAAAATGGCCCCTTTCACTAAAATATTCACCAAAAATACAAATTCCACCCGAATCCAACGGGGACTGCTGTGTCTCGTTCAGCCGGCACAGGAGCACGTTTGGGAGAAGTTTCGAGTCAATCGGTCCAAAGACCTGGAAGCTATTGAACTAAATCGGCGGGGTATTTTTTCGTGAAAAATGGTCTTTTCTTTAAAATATTCATGTAAAATACAAATTCCACCGGAATCCAACCAAAACTGGCGACCCTGCTTACACCAGTGAGGAGGACATGCCTGATCGATTTCGGGTCAATCGGTCCAGCCAATCACTAACCCTAACCCTAACCCTAACCCTAGCCTCAGCCTTAAGCCAGGCCTCATGAGAGATTGTCCCTCTGACTAAAATATTCACCAAAAATACAAATTTCACCCGAATCCAACGGGGACTGCTGTGTCTCGTTCAGCCGGTACAGGAGCACGTTTGGGGGAAATTTCGAGTCAATCGGTCCAAAGACCTGGAAGCTATTGAAAAAATCGGCCGAGGTTTTGAGGAAAAATGGCCGCTTTTCCTTTAAAATATTCATGTAAAATACAAATTCCACCAGAATCCGACCAAAACTGGCGAGCCTCATTCCACCGGTGAGGAGGACATGCGTGATCAATTTCGAGTCAATCGGTCAAAAGACGACCGTGGTCCGAAACCCCAGCCCCTTAACCCTAACAGCAGCCTTAAGCCAGCCTCATTTAAAATGGCCCCTTTCACTAAAATATTCACCAAAAATACAAATTCCACCCGAATCCAACGGGGACTGCTGTGTCTCGTTCAGCCGGCACAGGAGCACGTTTGGGAGAAGTTTCGAGTCAATCGGTCCAAAGACCTGGAAGCTATTGAACTAAATCGGCGGGGTATTTTTTCGTGAAAAATGGTCTTTTCTTTAAAATATTCATGTAAAATACAAATTCCACCGGAATCCAACCAAAACTGGCGACCCTGCTTACACCAGTGAGGAGGACATGCCTGATCGATTTCGGGTCAATCGGTCCAGCCAATCACTAACCCTAACCCTAACCCTAACCCTAGCCTCAGCCTTAAGCCAGGCCTCATGAGAGATTGTCCCTCTGACTAAAATATTCACCAAAAATACAAATTTCACCCGAATCCAACGGGGACTGCTGTGTCTCGTTCAGCCGGTACAGGAGCACGTTTGGGGGAAATTTCGAGTCAATCGGTCCAAAGACCTGGAAGCTATTGAAAAAATCGGCCGAGGTTTTGAGGAAAAATGGCCGCTTTTCCTTTAAAATATTCATGTAAAATACAAATTCCACCAGAATCCGACCAAAACTGGCGAGCCTCATTCCACCGGTGAGGAGGACATGCGTGATCAATTTCGAGTCAATCGGTCAAAAGACGACCGTGGTCCGAAACCCCAGCCCCTTAACCCTAACAGCAGCCTTAAGCCAGCCTCATTTAAAATGGCCCCTTTCACTAAAATATTCACCAAAAATACAAATTCCACCCGAATCCAACGGGGACTGCTGTGTCTCGTTCAGCCGGCACAGGAGCACGTTTGGGAGAAGTTTCGAGTCAATCAGTCCAAAGACCTGGAAGCTATTGAACTAAATCGGCGGGGTATTTTTTCGTGAAAAATGGTCTTTTCTTTAAAATATTGAATCGGTCAAAAGACGACCGTGGTCCGAAACCCCAGCCCCTTAACCCTAACAGCAGCCTTAAGCCAGCCTCATTTAAAATGGCCCCTTTCACTAAAATATTCACCAAAAATACAAATTCCACCCGAATCCAACGGGGACTGCTGTGTCTCGTTCAGCCGGCACAGGAGCACGTTTGGGAGAAGTTTCGAGTCAATCGGTCCAAAGACCTGGAAGCTATTGAACTAAATCGGCGGGGTATTTTTTCGTGAAAAATGGTCTTTTCTTTAAAATATTCATGTAAAATACAAATTCCACCGGAATCCAACCAAAACTGGCGACCCTGCTTACACCAGTGAGGAGGACATGCCTGATCGATTTCGGGTCAATCGGTCCAGCCAATCACTAACCCTAACCCTAACCCTAACCCTAGCCTCAGCCTTAAGCCAGGCCTCATGAGAGATTGTCCCTCTGACTAAAATATTCACCAAAAATACAAATTTCACCCGAATCCAACGGGGACTGAAAAAATCGGCCGAGGTTTTGAGGAAAAATGGCCGCTTTTCCTTTAAAATATTCATGTAAAATACAAATTCCACCAGAATCCGACCAAAACTGGCGAGCCTCATTCCACCGGTGAGGAGGACATGCGTGATCAATTTCGAGTCAATCGGTCAAAAGACGACCGTGGTCCGAAACCCCAGCCCCTTAACCCTAACAGCAGCCTTAAGCCAGCCTCATTTAAAATGGCCCCTTTCACTAAAATATTCACCAAAAATACAAATTCCACCCGAATCCAACGGGGACTGCTGTGTCTCGTTCAGCCGGCACAGGAGCACGTTTGGGGGAAATTTCGAGTCAATCGGTCCAAAGACCTGGAAGCTATTGAAAAAATCGGCTGAGGTTTTGAGGAAAAATGGCCGCTTTTCCTTTAAAATATTCATGTAAAATACAAATTCCACCAGAATCCGACCAAAACTGGCGAGCCTCATTCCACCGGTGAGGAGGACATGCGTGATCAATTTCGAGTCAATCGGTCAAAAGACGACCGTGGTCCGAAACCCCAGCCCCTTAACCCTAACAGCAGCCTTAAGCCAGCCTCATTTAAAATGGCCCCTTTCACTAAAATATTCACCAAAAATACAAATTCCACCCGAATCCAACGGGGACTGCTGTGTCTCGTTCAGCCGGCACAGGAGCACGTTTGGGAGAAGTTTCGAGTCAATCGGTCCAAAGACCTGGAAGCTATTGAACTAAATCGGCGGGGTATTTTTTCGTGAAAAATGGTCTTTTCTTTAAAATATTCATGTAAAATACAAATTCCACCGGAATCCAACCAAAACTGGCGACCCTGCTTACACCAGTGAGGAGGACATGCCTGATCGATTTCGGGTCAATCGGTCCAGCCAATCACTAACCCTAACCCTAACCCTAACCCTAGCCTCAGCCTTAAGCCAGGCCTCATGAGAGATTGTCCCTCTGACTAAAATATTCACCAAAAATACAAATTTCACCCGAATCCAACGGGGACTGCTGTGTCTCGTTCAGCCGGTACAGGAGCACGTTTGGGGGAAATTTCGAGTCAATCGGTCCAAAGACCTGGAAGCTATTGAAAAAATCGGCCGAGGTTTTGAGGAAAAATGGCCGCTTTTCCTTTAAAATATTCATGTAAAATACAAATTCCACCAGAATCCGACCAAAACTGGCGAGCCTCATTCCACCGGTGAGGAGGACATGCGTGATCAATTTCGAGTCAATCGGTCAAAAGACGACCGTGGTCCGAAACCCCAGCCCCTTAACCCTAACAGCAGCCTTAAGCCAGCCTCATTTAAAATGGCCCCTTTCACTAAAATATTCACCAAAAATACAAATTCCACCCGAATCCAACGGGGACTGCTGTGTCTCGTTCAGCCGGCACAGGAGCACGTTTGGGAGAAGTTTCGAGTCAATCGGTCCAAAGACCTGGAAGCTATTGAACTAAATCGGCGGGGTATTTTTTCGTGAAAAATGGTCTTTTCTTTAAAATATTCATGTAAAATACAAATTCCACCGGAATCCAACCAAAACTGGCGACCCTGCTTACACCAGTGAGGAGGACATGCCTGATCGATTTCGGGTCAATCGGTCCAGCCAATCACTAACCCTAACCCTAACCCTAACCCTAGCCTCAGCCTTAAGCCAGGCCTCATGAGAGATTGTCCCTCTGACTAAAATATTCACCAAAAATACAAATTTCACCCGAATCCAACGGGGACTGCTGTGTCTCGTTCAGCCGGTACAGGAGCACGTTTGGGGGAAATTTCGAGTCAATCGGTCCAAAGACCTGGAAGCTATTGAAAAAATCGGCCGAGGTTTTGAGGAAAAATGGCGGCTTTTCCTTTAAAATATTCATGTAAAATACAAATTCCACCAGAATCCGACCAAAACTGGCGAGCCTCATTCCACCGGTGAGGAGGACATGCGTGATCAATTTCGAGTCAATCGGTCAAAAGACGACCGTGGTCCGAAACCCCAGCCCCTTAACCCTAACCCTAGCCCTAACAGCAGCCTTAAGCCAGCCTCATTTAAAATGGCCCCTTTCACTAAAATATTCACCAAAAATACAAATTACACCCGAATCCAACGGGGACTGCTGTGTCTCGTTCAGCCGGCACAGGAGCACGTTTGGGAGAAGTTTCGAGTCAATCGGTCCAAAGACCTGGAAGCTATTGAACTAAATCGGCGGGGTATTTTTTCGTGAAAAATGGTCTTTTCTTTAAAATATTCATGTAAAATACAAATTCCACCGGAATCCAACCAAAACTGGCGACCCTGCTTACACCAGTGAGGAGGACATGCCTGATCGATTTCGGGTCAATCGGTCCAGCCAATCACTAACCCTAACCCTAACCCTAACCCTAGCCTCAGCCTTAAGCCAGGCCTCATGAGAGATTGTCCCTCTGACTAAAATATTCACCAAAAATACAAATTTCACCCGAATCCAACGGGGACTGCTGTGTCTCGTTCAGCCGGTACAGGAGCACGTTTGGGGGAAATTTCGAGTCAATCGGTCCAAAGACCTGGAAGCTATTGAAAAAATCGGCCGAGGTTTTGAGGAAAAATGGCGGCTTTTCCTTTAAAATATTCATGTAAAATACAAATTCCACCAGAATCCGACCAAAACTGGCGAGCCTCATTCCACCGGTGAGGAGGACATGCGTGATCAATTTCGAGTCAATCGGTCAAAAGACGACCGTGGTCCGAAACCCCAGCCCCTTAACCCTAACCCTAGCCCTAACAGCAGCCTTAAGCCAGCCTCATTTAAAATGGCCCCTTTCACTAAAATATTCACCAAAAATACAAATTACACCCGAATCCAACGGGGACTGCTGTGTCTCGTTCAGCCGGCACAGGAGCACGTTTGGGAGAAGTTTCGAGTCAATCGGTCCAAAGACCTGGAAGCTATTGAACTAAATCGGCGGGGTATTTTTTCGTGAAAAATGGTCTTTTCTTTAAAATATTCATGTAAAATACAAATTCCACCGGAATCCAACCAAAACTGGCGACCCTGCTTACACCAGTGAGGAGGACATGCCTGATCGATTTCGGGTCAATCGGTCCAGCCAATCACTAACCCTAACCCTAACCCTAACCCTAGCCTCAGCCTTAAGCCAGGCCTCATGAGAGATTGTCCCTCTGACTAAAATATTCACCAAAAATACAAATTTCACCCGAATCCAACGGGGACTGCTGTGTCTCGTTCAGCCGGTACAGGAGCACGTTTGGGGGAAATTTCGAGTCAATCGGTCCAAAGACCTGGAAGCTATTGAAAAAATCGGCCGAGGTTTTGAGGAAAAATGGCCGCTTTTCCTTTAAAATATTCATGTAAAATACAAATTCCACCAGAATCCGACCAAAACTGGCGAGCCTCATTCCACCGGTGAGGAGGACATGCGTGATCAATTTCGAGTCAATCGGTCGAAAGACGACCGTGGTCCGAAACCCCAGCCCCTTAACCCTAACCCTAGCCCTAACAGCAGCCTTAAGCCAGCCTCATTTAAAATGGCCCCTTTCACTAAAATATTCACCAAAAATACAAATTCCACCCGAATCCAACGGGGACTGCTGTGTCTCGTTCAGCCGGCACAGGAGCACGTTTGGGAGAAGTTTCGAGTCAATCGGTCCAAAGACCTGGAAGCTATTGAACTAAATCGGCGGGGTAATTTTTCGTGAAAAATGGTCTTTTCTTTAAAATATTCATGTAAAATACAAATTCCACCGGAATCCAACCAAAACTGGCGACCCTGCTTACACCAGTGAGGAGGACATGCCTGATCGATTTCGGGTCAATCGGTCCAGCCAATCACTAACCCTAACCCTAACCCTAACCCTAGCCTCAGCCTTAAGCCAGGCCTCATGAGAGATTGTCCCTCTGACTAAAATATTCACCAAAAATACAAATTTCACCCGAATCCAACGGGGACTGCTGTGTCTCGTTCAGCCGGCACAGGAGCACGTTTGGGAGAAGTTTCGAGTCAATCGGTCCAAAGACCTGGAAGCTATTGAACTAAATCGGCGGGGTAATTTTTCGTGAAAAATGGTCTTTTCTTTAAAATATTCATGTAAAATACAAATTCCACCGGAATCCAACCAAAACTGGCGACCCTGCTTACACCAGTGAGGAGGACATGCCTGATCGATTTCGGGTCAATCGGTCCAGCCAATCACTAACCCTAACCCTAACCCTAACCCTAGCCTCAGCCTTAAGCCAGGCCTCATGAGAGATTGTCCCTCTGACTAAAATATTCACCAAAAATACAAATTTCACCCGAATCCAACGGGGACTGCTGTGTCTCGTTCAGCCGGTACAGGAGCACGTTTGGGGGAAATTTCGAGTCAATCGGTCCAAAGACCTGGAAGCTATTGAAAAAATCGGCCGAGGTTTTGAGGAAAAATGGCCGCTTTTCCTTTAAAATATTCATGTAAAATACAAATTCCACCAGAATCCGACCAAAACTGGCGAGCCTCATTCCACCGGTGAGGAGGACATGCGTGATCAATTTCGAGTCAATCGGTCAAAAGACGACCGTGGTCCGAAACCCCAGCCCCTTAACCCTAACAGCAGCCTTAAGCCAGCCTCATTTAAAATGGCCCCTTTCACTAAAATATTCACCAAAAATACAAATTCCACCCGAATCCAACGGGGACTGCTGTGTCTCGTTCAGCCGGCACAGGAGCACGTTTGGGAGAAGTTTCGAGTCAATCGGTCCAAAGACCTGGAAGCTATTGAACTAAATCGGCGGGGTATTTTTTCGTGAAAAATGGTCTTTTCTTTAAAATATTCATGTAAAATACAAATTCCACCGGAATCCAACCAAAACTGGCGACCCTGCTTACACCAGTGAGGAGGACATGCCTGATCGATTTCGGGTCAATCGGTCCAGCCAATCACTAACCCTAACCCTAACCCTAACCCTAGCCTCAGCCTTAAGCCAGGCCTCATGAGAGATTGTCCCTCTGACTAAAATATTCACCAAAAATACAAATTCCACCCGAATCCAACGGGGACTGCTGTGTCTCGTTCAGCCGGCACAGGAGCACGTTTGGGAGAAGTTTCGAGTCAATCGGTCCAAAGACCTGGAAGCTATTGAACTAAATCGGCGGGGTATTTTAGTCGTGAAAAATGGTCTTTTCTTTAAAATATTCAAGTAAAATACAAATTCCACCGGAATCCAACCAAAACTGGCGACCCTGCTTACACCAGTGAGGAGGACATGCCTGATCGATTTCGGGTCAATCGGTCCAGCCAATCACTAACCCTAACCCTAACCCTAACCCTAGCCTCAGCCTTAAGCCAGGCCTCATGAGAGATTGTCCCTCTGACTAAAATATTCACCAAAAATACAAATTTCACCCGAATCCAACGGGGACTGCTGTGTCTCGTTCAGCCGGTACAGGAGCACGTTTGGGGGAAATTTCGAGTCAATCGGTCCAAAGACCTGGAAGCTATTGAAAAAATCGGCCGAGGTTTTGAGGAAAAATGGCCGCTTTTCCTTTAAAATATTCATGTAAAATACAAATTCCACCAGAATCCGACCAAAACTGGCGAGCCTCATTCCACCGGTGAGGAGGACATGCGTGATCAATTTCGAGTCAATCGGTCGAAAGACGACCGTGGTCCGAAACCCCAGCCCCTTAACCCTAACCCTAGCCCTAACAGCAGCCTTAAGCCAGCCTCATTTAAAATGGCCCCTTTCACTAAAATATTCACCAAAAATACAAATTCCACCCGAATCCAACGGGGACTGCTGTGTCTCGTTCAGCCGGCACAGGAGCACGTTTGGGAGAAGTTTCGAGTCAATCGGTCCAAAGACCTGGAAGCTATTGAACTAAATCGGCGGGGTATTTTTTCGTGAAAAATGGTCTTTTCTTTAAAATATTCATGTAAAATACAAATTCCACCGGAATCCAACCAAAACTGGCGACCCTGCTTACACCAGTGAGGAGGACATGCCTGATCGATTTCGGGTCAATCGGTCCAGCCAATCACTAACCCTAACCCTAACCCTAACCCTAGCCTCAGCCTTAAGCCAGGCCTCATGAGAGATTGTCCCTCTGACTAAAATATTCACCAAAAATACAAATTTCACCCGAATCCAACGGGGACTGCTGTGTCTCGTTCAGCCGGTACAGGAGCACGTTTGGGGGAAATTTCGAGTCAATCGGTCCAAAGACCTGGAAGCTATTGAAAAAATCGGCCGAGGTTTTGAGGAAAAATGGCCGCTTTTCCTTTAAAATATTCATGTAAAATACAAATTCCACCAGAATCCGACCAAAACTGGCGAGCCTCATTCCACCGGTGAGGAGGACATGCGTGATCAATTTCGAGTCAATCGGTCGAAAGACGACCGTGGTCCGAAACCCCAGCCCCTTAACCCTAACCCTAGCCCTAACAGCAGCCTTAAGCCAGCCTCATTTAAAATGGCCCCTTTCACTAAAATATTCACCAAAAATACAAATTCCACCCGAATCCAACGGGGACTGCTGTGTCTCGTTCAGCCGGCACAGGAGCACGTTTGGGAGAAGTTTCGAGTCAATCGGTCCAAAGACCTGGAAGCTATTGAACTAAATCGGCGGGGTATTTTTTCGTGAAAAATGGTCTTTTCTTTAAAATATTCATGTAAAATACAAATTCCACCGGAATCCAACCAAAACTGGCGACCCTGCTTACACCAGTGAGGAGGACATGCCTGATCGATTTCGGGTCAATCGGTCCAGCCAATCACTAACCCTAACCCTAACCCTAACCCTAGCCTCAGCCTTAAGCCAGGCCTCATGAGAGGTTGTCCCTCTGACTAAAATATTCACCAAAAATACAAATTTCACCCGAATCCAACGGGGACTGCTGTGTCTCGTTCAGCCGGTACAGGAGCACGTTTGGGGGAAATTTCGAGTCAATCGGTCCAAAGACCTGGAAGCTATTGAAAAAATCGGCCGAGGTTTTGAGGAAAAATGGCCGCTTTTCCTTTAAAATATTCATGTAAAATACAAATTCCACCAGAATCCGACCAAAACTGGCGAGCCTCATTCCACCGGTGAGGAGGACATGCGTGATCAATTTCGAGTCAATCGGTCGAAAGACGACCGTGGTCCGAAACCCCAGCCCCTTAACCCTAACCCTAGCCCTAACAGCAGCCTTAAGCCAGCCTCATTTAAAATGGCCCCTTTCACTAAAATATTCACCAAAAATACAAATTCCACCCGAATCCAACGGGGACTGCTGTGTCTCGTTCAGCCGGCACAGGAGCACGTTTGGGAGAAGTTTCGAGTCAATCGGTCCAAAGACCTGGAAGCTATTGAACTAAATCGGCGGGGTATTTTTTCGTGAAAAATGGTCTTTTCTTTAAAATATTCATGTAAAATACAAATTCCACCGGAATCCAACCAAAACTGGCGACCCTGCTTACACCAGTGAGGAGGACATGCCTGATCGATTTCGGGTCAATCGGTCCAGCCAATCACTAACCCTAACCCTAACCCTAACCCTAGCCTCAGCCTTAAGCCAGGCCTCATGAGAGATTGTCCCTCTGACTAAAATATTCACCAAAAATACAAATTTCACCCGAATCCAACGGGGACTGCTGTGTCTCGTTCAGCCGGTACAGGAGCACGTTTGGGGGAAATTTCGAGTCAATCGGTCCAAAGACCTGGAAGCTATTGAAAAAATCGGCCGAGGTTTTGAGGAAAAATGGCCGCTTTTCCTTTAAAATATTCATGTAAAATACAAATTCCACCAGAATCCGACCAAAACTGGCGAGCCTCATTCCACCGGTGAGGAGGACATGCGTGATCAATTTCGAGTCAATCGGTCAAAAGACGACCGTGGTCCGAAACCCCAGCCCCTTAACCCTAACAGCAGCCTTAAGCCAGCCTCATTTAAAATGGCCCCTTTCACTAAAATATTCACCAAAAATACAAATTCCACCCGAATCCAACGGGGACTGCTGTGTCTCGTTCAGCCGGCACAGGAGCACGTTTGGGAGAAGTTTCGAGTCAATCGGTCCAAAGACCTGGAAGCTATTGAACTAAATCGGCGGGGTATTTTTTCGTGAAAAATGGTCTTTTCTTTAAAATATTCATGTAAAATACAAATTCCACCGGAATCCAACCAAAACTGGCGACCCTGCTTACACCAGTGAGGAGGACATGCCTGATCGATTTCGGGTCAATCGGTCCAGCCAATCACTAACCCTAACCCTAACCCTAACCCTAGCCTCAGCCTTAAGCCAGGCCTCATGAGAGATTGTCCCTCTGACTAAAATATTCACCAAAAATACAAATTTCACCCGAATCCAACGGGGACTGCTGTGTCTCGTTCAGCCGGTACAGGAGCACGTTTGGGGGAAATTTCGAGTCAATCGGTCCAAAGACCTGGAAGCTATTGAAAAAATCGG
Organism: Pagrus pagrus; assembly: GCF_965226575.1. Classification (NCBI taxonomy): domain Eukaryota; kingdom Metazoa; phylum Chordata; class Actinopteri; order Spariformes; family Sparidae; genus Pagrus; species Pagrus pagrus. Next base: position 164,057 of record NW_028175363.1, read on the forward strand.
CCGAGGTTTTGAGGAAAAATGGCCGCTTTTCCTTTAAAATATTCATGTAAAATACAAATTCCACCAGAATCCGACCAAAACTGGCGAGCCTCATTCCACCGGTGAGGAGGACATGCGTGATCAATTTCGAGTCAATCGGTCGAAAGACGACCGTGGTCCGAAACCCCAGCCCCTTAACCCTAACCCTAGCCCTAACAGCAGCCTTAAGCCAGCCTCATTTAAAATGGCCCCTTTCACTAAAATATTCACCAAAAATACAAATTCCACCCGAATCCAACGGGGACTGCTGTGTCTCGTTCAGCCGGCACAGGAGCACGTTTGGGAGAAGTTTCGAGTCAATCGGTCCAAAGACCTGGAAGCTATTGAACTAAATCGGCGGGGTATTTTTTCGTGAAAAATGGTCTTTTCTTTAAAATATTCATGTAAAATACAAATTCCACCGGAATCCAACCAAAACTGGCGACCCTGCTTACACCAGTGAGGAGGACATGCCTGATCGATTTCGGGTCAATCGGTCCAGCCAATCACTAACCCTAACCCTAACCCTAACCCTAGCCTCAGCCTTAAGCCAGGCCTCATGAGAGATTGTCCCTCTGACTAAAATATTCACCAAAAATACAAATTTCACCCGAATCCAACGGGGACTGCTGTGTCTCGTTCAGCCGGTACAGGAGCACGTTTGGGGGAAATTTCGAGTCAATCGGTCCAAAGACCTGGAAGCTATTGAAAAAATCGGCCGAGGTTTTGAGGAAAAATGGCCGCTTTTCCTTTAAAATATTCATGTAAAATACAAATTCCACCAGAATCCGACCAAAACTGGCGAGCCTCATTCCACCGGTGAGGAGGACATGCGTGATCAATTTCGAGTCAATCGGTCAAAAGACGACCGTGGTCCGAAACCCCAGCCCCTTAACCCTAACAGCAGCCTTAAGCCAGCCTCATTTAAAATGGCCCCTTTCACTAAAATATTCACCAAAAATACAAATTCCACCCGAATCCAACGGGGACTGCTGTGTCTCGTTCAGCCGGCACAGGAGCACGTTTGGGAGAAGTTTCGAGTCAATCGGTCCAAAGACCTGGAAGCTATTGAACTAAATCGGCGGGGTATTTTTTCGTGAAAAATGGTCTTTTCTTTAAAATATTCATGTAAAATACAAATTCCACCGGAATCCAACCAAAACTGGCGACCCTGCTTACACCAGTGAGGAGGACATGCCTGATCGATTTCGGGTCAATCGGTCCAGCCAATCACTAACCCTAACCCTAACCCTAACCCTAGCCTCAGCCTTAAGCCAGGCCTCATGAGAGATTGTCCCTCTGACTAAAATATTCACCAAAAATACAAATTTCACCCGAATCCAACGGGGACTGCTGTGTCTCGTTCAGCCGGTACAGGAGCACGTTTGGGGGAAATTTCGAGTCAATCGGTCCAAAGACCTGGAAGCTATTGAAAAAATCGGCCGAGGTTTTGAGGAAAAATGGCCGCTTTTCCTTTAAAATATTCATGTAAAATACAAATTCCACCAGAATCCGACCAAAACTGGCGAGCCTCATTCCACCGGTGAGGAGGACATGCGTGATCAATTTCGAGTCAATCGGTCGAAAGACGACCGTGGTCCGAAACCCCAGCCCCTTAACCCTAACCCTAGCCCTAACAGCAGCCTTAAGCCAGCCTCATTTAAAATGGCCCCTTTCACTAAAATATTCACCAAAAATACAAATTCCACCCGAATCCAACGGGGACTGCTGTGTCTCGTTCAGCCGGCACAGGAGCACGTTTGGGAGAAGTTTCGAGTCAATCGGTCCAAAGACCTGGAAGCTATTGAACTAAATCGGCGGGGTATTTTTTCGTGAAAAATGGTCTTTTCTTTAAAATATTCATGTAAAATACAAATTCCACCGGAATCCAACCAAAACTGGCGACCCTGCTTACACCAGTGAGGAGGACATGCCTGATCGATTTCGGGTCAATCGGTCCAGCCAATCACTAACCCTAACCCTAACCCTAACCCTAGCCTCAGCCTTAAGCCAGGCCTCATGAGAGATTGTCCCTCTGACTAAAATATTCACCAAAAATACAAATTTCACCCGAATCCAACGGGGACTGCTGTGTCTCGTTCAGCCGGTACAGGAGCACGTTTGGGGGAAATTTCGAGTCAATCGGTCCAAAGACCTGGAAGCTATTGAAAAAATCGGCCGAGGTTTTGAGGAAAAATGGTCGCTTTTCCTTTAAAATATTCATGTAAAATACAAATTCCACCAGAATCCGACCAAAACTGGCGAGCCTCATTCCGGCGGTGAGGAGGACATGCGTGATCAATTTCGAGTCAATCGGTCAAAAGACGACCGTGGTCCGAAACCCCAGCCCCTTAACCCTAACAGCAGCCTTAAGCCAGCCTCATTTAAAATGGCCCCTTTCACTAAAATATTCACCAAAAATACAAATTCCACCCGAATCCAACGGGGACTGCTGTGTCTCGTTCAGCCGGCACAGGAGCACGTTTGGGAGAAGTTTCGAGTCAATCAGTCCAAAGACCTGGAAGCTATTGAACTAAATCGGCGGGGTATTTTTTCGTGAAAAATGGTCTTTTCTTTAAAATATTCATGTAAAATACAAATTCCACCGGAATCCAACCAAAACTGGCGACCCTGCTTACACCAGTGAGGAGGACATGCCTGATCGATTTCGGGTCAATCGGTCCAGCCAATCACTAACCCTAACCCTAACCCTAACCCTAGCCTCAGCCTTAAGCCAGGCCTCATGAGAGATTGTCCCTCTGACTAAAATATTCACCAAAAATACAAATTTCACCCGAATCCAACGGGGACTGCTGTGTCTCGTTCAGCCGGTACAGGAGCACGTTTGGGGGAAATTTCGAGTCAATCGGTCCAAAGACCTGGAAGCTATTGAAAAAATCGGCCGAGGTTTTGAGGAAAAATGGCCGCTTTTCCTTTAAAATATTCATGTAAAATACAAATTCCACCAGAATCCGACCAAAACTGGCGAGCCTCATTCCACCGGTGAGGAGGACATGCGTGATCAATTTCGAGTCAATCGGTCGAAAGACGACCGTGGTCCGAAACCCCAGCCCCTTAACCCTAACCCTAGCCCTAACAGCAGCCTTAAGCCAGCCTCATTTAAAATGGCCCCTTTCACTAAAATATTCACCAAAAATACAAATTCCACCCGAATCCAACGGGGACTGCTGTGTCTCGTTCAGCCGGCACAGGAGCACGTTTGGGAGAAGTTTCGAGTCAATCGGTCCAAAGACCTGGAAGCTATTGAACTAAATCGGCGGGGTAATTTTTCGTGAAAAATGGTCTTTTCTTTAAAATATTCATGTAAAATACAAATTCCACCGGAATCCAACCAAAACTGGCGACCCTGCTTACACCAGTGAGGAGGACATGCCTGATCGATTTCGGGTCAATCGGTCCAGCCAATCACTAACCCTAACCCTAACCCTAACCCTAGCCTCAGCCTTAAGCCAGGCCTCATGAGAGATTGTCCCTCTGACTAAAATATTCACCAAAAATACAAATTTCACCCGAATCCAACGGGGACTGCTGTGTCTCGTTCAGCCGGTACAGGAGCACGTTTGGGGGAAATTTCGAGTCAATCGGTCCAAAGACCTGGAAGCTATTGAAAAAATCGGCCGAGGTTTTGAGGAAAAATGGCCGCTTTTCCTTTAAAATATTCATGTAAAATACAAATTCCACCAGAATCCGACCAAAACTGGCGAGCCTCATTCCACCGGTGAGGAGGACATGCGTGATCAATTTCGAGTCAATCGGTCAAAAGACGACCGTGGTCCGAAACCCCAGCCCCTTAACCCTAACAGCAGCCTTAAGCCAGCCTCATTTAAAATGGCCCCTTTCACTAAAATATTCACCAAAAATACAAATTCCACCCGAATCCAACGGGGACTGCTGTGTCTCGTTCAGCCGGCACAGGAGCACGTTTGGGAGAAGTTTCGAGTCAATCGGTCCAAAGACCTGGAAGCTATTGAACTAAATCGGCGGGGTATTTTTTCGTGAAAAATGGTCTTTTCTTTAAAATATTCATGTAAAATACAAATTCCACCGGAATCCAACCAAAACTGGCGACCCTGCTTACACCAGTGAGGAGGACATGCCTGATCGATTTCGGGTCAATCGGTCCAGCCAATCACTAACCCTAACCCTAACCCTAACCCTAGCCTCAGCCTTAAGCCAGGCCTCATGAGAGATTGTCCCTCTGACTAAAATATTCACCAAAAATACAAATTTCACCCGAATCCAACGGGGACTGCTGTGTCTCGTTCAGCCGGTACAGGAGCACGTTTGGGGGAAATTTCGAGTCAATCGGTCCAAAGACCTGGAAGCTATTGAAAAAATCGGCCGAGGTTTTGAGGAAAAATGGCCGCTTTTCCTTTAAAATATTCATGTAAAATACAAATTCCACCAGAATCCGACCAAAACTGGCGAGCCTCATTCCACCGGTGAGGAGGACATGCGTGATCAATTTCGAGTCAATCGGTCGAAAGACGACCGTGGTCCGAAACCCCAGCCCCTTAACCCTAACCCTAGCCCTAACAGCAGCCTTAAGCCAGCCTCATTTAAAATGGCCCCTTTCACTAAAATATTCACCAAAAATACAAATTCCACCCGAATCCAACGGGGACTGCTGTGTCTCGTTCAGCCGGCACAGGAGCACGTTTGGGAGAAGTTTCGAGTCAATCGGTCCAAAGACCTGGAAGCTATTGAACTAAATCGGCGGGGTATTTTTTCGTGAAAAATGGTCTTTTCTTTAAAATATTCATGTAAAATACAAATTCCACCGGAATCCAACCAAAACTGGCGACCCTGCTTACACCAGTGAGGAGGACATGCCTGATCGATTTCGGGTCAATCGGTCCAGCCAATCACTAACCCTAACCCTAACCCTAACCCTAGCCTCAGCCTTAAGCCAGGCCTCATGAGAGATTGTCCCTCTGACTAAAATATTCACCAAAAATACAAATTTCACCCGAATCCAACGGGGACTGCTGTGTCTCGTTCAGCCGGTACAGGAGCACGTTTGGGGGAAATTTCGAGTCAATCGGTCCAAAGACCTGGAAGCTATTGAAAAAATCGGCCGAGGTTTTGAGGAAAAATGGCCGCTTTTCCTTTAAAATATTCATGTAAAATACAAATTCCACCAGAATCCGACCAAAACTGGCGAGCCTCATTCCACCGGTGAGGAGGACATGCGTGATCAATTTCGAGTCAATCGGTCAAAAGACGACCGTGGTCCGAAACCCCAGCCCCTTAACCCTAACAGCAGCCTTAAGCCAGCCTCATTTAAAATGGCCCCTTTCACTAAAATATTCACCAAAAATACAAATTCCACCCGAATCCAACGGGGACTGCTGTGTCTCGTTCAGCCGGCACAGGAGCACGTTTGGGAGAAGTTTCGAGTCAATCGGTCCAAAGACCTGGAAGCTATTGAACTAAATCGGCGGGGTATTTTTTCGTGAAAAATGGTCTTTTCTTTAAAATATTCATGTAAAATACAAATTCCACCGGAATCCAACCAAAACTGGCGACCCTGCTTACACCAGTGAGGAGGACATGCCTGATCGATTTCGGGTCAATCGGTCCAGCCAATCACTAACCCTAACCCTAACCCTAACCCTAGCCTCAGCCTTAAGCCAGGCCTCATGAGAGATTGTCCCTCTGACTAAAATATTCACCAAAAATACAAATTTCACCCGAATCCAACGGGGACTGCTGTGTCTCGTTCAGCCGGTACAGGAGCACGTTTGGGGGAAATTTCGAGTCAATCGGTCCAAAGACCTGGAAGCTATTGAAAAAATCGGCCGAGGTTTTGAGGAAAAATGGCCGCTTTTCCTTTAAAATATTCATGTAAAATACAAATTCCACCAGAATCCGACCAAAACTGGCGAGCCTCATTCCACCGGTGAGGAGGACATGCGTGATCAATTTCGAGTCAATCGGTCGAAAGACGACCGTGGTCCGAAACCCCAGCCCCTTAACCCTAACCCTAGCCCTAACAGCAGCCTTAAGCCAGCCTCATTTAAAATGGCCCCTTTCACTAAAATATTCACCAAAAATACAAATTCCACCCGAATCCAACGGGGACTGCTGTGTCTCGTTCAGCCGGCACAGGAGCACGTTTGGGAGAAGTTTCGAGTCAATCGGTCCAAAGACCTGGAAGCTATTGAACTAAATCGGCGGGGTATTTTTTCGTGAAAAATGGTCTTTTCTTTAAAATATTCATGTAAAATACAAATTCCACCGGAATCCAACCAAAACTGGCGACCCTGCTTACACCAGTGAGGAGGACATGCCTGATCGATTTCGGGTCAATCGGTCCAGCCAATCACTAACCCTAACCCTAACCCTAACCCTAGCCTCAGCCTTAAGCCAGGCCTCATGAGAGATTGTCCCTCTGACTAAAATATTCACCAAAAATACAAATTTCACCCGAATCCAACGGGGACTGCTGTGTCTCGTTCAGCCGGTACAGGAGCACGTTTGGGGGAAATTTCGAGTCAATCGGTCCAAAGACCTGGAAGCTATTGAAAAAATCGGCCGAGGTTTTGAGGAAAAATGGCCGCTTTTCCTTTAAAATATTCATGTAAAATACAAATTCCACCAGAATCCGACCAAAACTGGCGAGCCTCATTCCGGCGGTGAGGAGGACATGCGTGATCAATTTCGAGTCAATCGGTCAAAAGACGACCGTGGTCCGAAACCCCAGCCCCTTAACCCTAACAGCAGCCTTAAGCCAGCCTCATTTAAAATGGCCCCTTTCACTAAAATATTCACCAAAAATACAAATTCCACCCGAATCCAACGGGGACTGCTGTGTCTCGTTCAGCCGGCACAGGAGCACGTTTGGGAGAAGTTTCGAGTCAATCAGTCCAAAGACCTGGAAGCTATTGAACTAAATCGGCGGGGTATTTTTTCGTGAAAAATGGTCTTTTCTTTAAAATATTCATGTAAAATACAAATTCCACCGGAATCCAACCAAAACTGGCGACCCTGCTTACACCAGTGAGGAGGACATGCCTGATCGATTTCGGGTCAATCGGTCCAGCCAATCACTAACCCTAACCCTAACCCTAACCCTAGCCTCAGCCTTAAGCCAGGCCTCATGAGAGATTGTCCCTCTGACTAAAATATTCACCAAAAATACAAATTTCACCCGAATCCAACGGGGACTGCTGTGTCTCGTTCAGCCGGTACAGGAGCACGTTTGGGGGAAATTTCGAGTCAATCGGTCCAAAGACCTGGAAGCTATTGAAAAAATCGGCCGAGGTTTTGAGGAAAAATGGCCGCTTTTCCTTTAAAATATTCATGTAAAATACAAATTCCACCAGAATCCGACCAAAACTGGCGAGCCTCATTCCACCGGTGAGGAGGACATGCGTGATCAATTTCGAGTCAATCGGTCGAAAGACGACCGTGGTCCGAAACCCCAGCCCCTTAACCCTAACCCTAGCCCTAACAGCAGCCTTAAGCCAGCCTCATTTAAAATGGCCCCTTTCACTAAAATATTCACCAAAAATACAAATTCCACCCGAATCCAACGGGGACTGCTGTGTCTCGTTCAGCCGGCACAGGAGCACGTTTGGGAGAAGTTTCGAGTCAATCGGTCCAAAGACCTGGAAGCTATTGAACTAAATCGGCGGGGTAATTTTTCGTGAAAAATGGTCTTTTCTTTAAAATATTCATGTAAAATACAAATTCCACCGGAATCCAACCAAAACTGGCGACCCTGCTTACACCAGTGAGGAGGACATGCCTGATCGATTTCGGGTCAATCGGTCCAGCCAATCACTAACCCTAACCCTAACCCTAACCCTAGCCTCAGCCTTAAGCCAGGCCTCATGAGAGATTGTCCCTCTGACTAAAATATTCACCAAAAATACAAATTTCACCCGAATCCAACGGGGACTGCTGTGTCTCGTTCAGCCGGCACAGGAGCACGTTTGGGAGAAGTTTCGAGTCAATCGGTCCAAAGACCTGGAAGCTATTGAACTAAATCGGCGGGGTAATTTTTCGTGAAAAATGGTCTTTTCTTTAAAATATTCATGTAAAATACAAATTCCACCGGAATCCAACCAAAACTGGCGACCCTGCTTACACCAGTGAGGAGGACATGCCTGATCGATTTCGGGTCAATCGGTCCAGCCAATCACTAACCCTAACCCTAACCCTAACCCTAGCCTCAGCCTTAAGCCAGGCCTCATGAGAGATTGTCCCTCTGACTAAAATATTCACCAAAAATACAAATTTCACCCGAATCCAACGGGGACTGCTGTGTCTCGTTCAGCCGGTACAGGAGCACGTTTGGGGGAAATTTCGAGTCAATCGGTCCAAAGACCTGGAAGCTATTGAAAAAATCGGCCGAGGTTTTGAGGAAAAATGGCCGCTTTTCCTTTAAAATATTCATGTAAAATACAAATTCCACCAGAATCCGACCAAAACTGGCGAGCCTCATTCCACCGGTGAGGAGGACATGCGTGATCAATTTCGAGTCAATCGGTCAAAAGACGACCGTGGTCCGAAACCCCAGCCCCTTAACCCTAACAGCAGCCTTAAGCCAGCCTCATTTAAAATGGCCCCTTTCACTAAAATATTCACCAAAAATACAAATTCCACCCGAATCCAACGGGGACTGCTGTGTCTCGTTCAGCCGGCACAGGAGCACGTTTGGGAGAAGTTTCGAGTCAATCGGTCCAAAGACCTGGAAGCTATTGAACTAAATCGGCGGGGTATTTTTTCGTGAAAAATGGTCTTTTCTTTAAAATATTCATGTAAAATACAAATTCCACCGGAATCCAACCAAAACTGGCGACCCTGCTTACACCAGTGAGGAGGACATGCCTGATCGATTTCGGGTCAATCGGTCCAGCCAATCACTAACCCTAACCCTAACCCTAACCCTAGCCTCAGCCTTAAGCCAGGCCTCATGAGAGATTGTCCCTCTGACTAAAATATTCACCAAAAATACAAATTTCACCCGAATCCAACGGGGACTGCTGTGTCTCGTTCAGCCGGTACAGGAGCACGTTTGGGGGAAATTTCGAGTCAATCGGTCCAAAGACCTGGAAGCTATTGAAAAAATCGGCCGAGGTTTTGAGGAAAAATGGCCGCTTTTCCTTTAAAATATTCATGTAAAATACAAATTCCACCAGAATCCGACCAAAACTGGCGAGCCTCATTCCACCGGTGAGGAGGACATGCGTGATCAATTTCGAGTCAATCGGTCGAAAGACGACCGTGGTCCGAAACCCCAGCCCCTTAACCCTAACCCTAGCCCTAACAGCAGCCTTAAGCCAGCCTCATTTAAAATGGCCCCTTTCACTAAAATATTCACCAAAAATACAAATTCCACCCGAATCCAACGGGGACTGCTGTGTCTCGTTCAGCCGGCACAGGAGCACGTTTGGGAGAAGTTTCGAGTCAATCGGTCCAAAGACCTGGAAGCTATTGAACTAAATCGGCGGGGTATTTTTTCGTGAAAAATGGTCTTTTCTTTAAAATATTCATGTAAAATACAAATTCCACCGGAATCCAACCAAAACTGGCGACCCTGCTTACACCAGTGAGGAGGACATGCCTGATCGATTTCGGGTCAATCGGTCCAGCCAATCACTAACCCTAACCCTAACCCTAACCCTAGCCTCAGCCTTAAGCCAGGCCTCATGAGAGATTGTCCCTCTGACTAAAATATTCACCAAAAATACAAATTTCACCCGAATCCAACGGGGACTGCTGTGTCTCGTTCAGCCGGTACAGGAGCACGTTTGGGGGAAATTTCGAGTCAATCGGTCCAAAGACCTGGAAGCTATTGAAAAAATCGGCCGAGGTTTTGAGGAAAAATGGCCGCTTTTCCTTTAAAATATTCATGTAAAATACAAATTCCACCAGAATCCGACCAAAACTGGCGAGCCTCATTCCGGCGGTGAGGAGGACATGCGTGATCAATTTCGAGTCAATCGGTCAAAAGACGACCGTGGTCCGAAACCCCAGCCCCTTAACCCTAACAGCAGCCTTAAGCCAGCCTCATTTAAAATGGCCCCTTTCACTAAAATATTCACCAAAAATACAAATTCCACCCGAATCCAACGGGGACTGCTGTGTCTCGTTCAGCCGGCACAGGAGCACGTTTGGGAGAAGTTTCGAGTCAATCAGTCCAAAGACCTGGAAGCTATTGAACTAAATCGGCGGGGTATTTTTTCGTGAAAAATGGTCTTTTCTTTAAAATATTCATGTAAAATACAAATTCCACCGGAATCCAACCAAAACTGGCGACCCTGCTTACACCAGTGAGGAGGACATGCCTGATCGATTTCGGGTCAATCGGTCCAGCCAATCACTAACCCTAACCCTAACCCTAACCCTAGCCTCAGCCTTAAGCCAGGCCTCATGAGAGATTGTCCCTCTGACTAAAATATTCACCAAAAATACAAATTTCACCCGAATCCAACGGGGACTGCTGTGTCTCGTTCAGCCGGTACAGGAGCACGTTTGGGGGAAATTTCGAGTCAATCGGTCCAAAGACCTGGAAGCTATTGAAAAAATCGGCCGAGGTTTTGAGGAAAAATGGCCGCTTTTCCTTTAAAATATTCATGTAAAATACAAATTCCACCAGAATCCGACCAAAACTGGCGAGCCTCATTCCACCGGTGAGGAGGACATGCGTGATCAATTTCGAGTCAATCGGTCGAAAGACGACCGTGGTCCGAAACCCCAGCCCCTTAACCCTAACCCTAGCCCTAACAGCAGCCTTAAGCCAGCCTCATTTAAAATGGCCCCTTTCACTAAAATATTCACCAAAAATACAAATTCCACCCGAATCCAACGGGGACTGCTGTGTCTCGTTCAGCCGGCACAGGAGCACGTTTGGGAGAAGTTTCGAGTCAATCGGTCCAAAGACCTGGAAGCTATTGAACTAAATCGGCGGGGTAATTTTTCGTGAAAAATGGTCTTTTCTTTAAAATATTCATGTAAAATACAAATTCCACCGGAATCCAACCAAAACTGGCGACCCTGCTTACACCAGTGAGGAGGACATGCCTGATCGATTTCGGGTCAATCGGTCCAGCCAATCACTAACCCTAACCCTAACCCTAACCCTAGCCTCAGCCTTAAGCCAGGCCTCATGAGAGATTGTCCCTCTGACTAAAATATTCACCAAAAATACAAATTTCACCCGAATCCAACGGGGACTGCTGTGTCTCGTTCAGCCGGCACAGGAGCACGTTTGGGAGAAGTTTCGAGTCAATCGGTCCAAAGACCTGGAAGCTATTGAACTAAATCGGCGGGGTAATTTTTCGTGAAAAATGGTCTTTTCTTTAAAATATTCATGTAAAATACAAATTCCACCGGAATCCAACCAAAACTGGCGACCCTGCTTACACCAGTGAGGAGGACATGCCTGATCGATTTCGGGTCAATCGGTCCAGCCAATCACTAACCCTAACCCTAACCCTAACCCTAGCCTCAGCCTTAAGCCAGGCCTCATGAGAGATTGTCCCTCTGACTAAAATATTCACCAAAAATACAAATTTCACCCGAATCCAACGGGGACTGCTGTGTCTCGTTCAGCCGGTACAGGAGCACGTTTGGGGGAAATTTCGAGTCAATCGGTCCAAAGACCTGGAAGCTATTGAAAAAATCGGCCGAGGTTTTGAGGAAAAATGGCCGCTTTTCCTTTAAAATATTCATGTAAAATACAAATTCCACCAGAATCCGACCAAAACTGGCGAGCCTCATTCCACCGGTGAGGAGGACATGCGTGATCAATTTCGAGTCAATCGGTCAAAAGACGACCGTGGTCCGAAACCCCAGCCCCTTAACCCTAACAGCAGCCTTAAGCCAGCCTCATTTAAAATGGCCCCTTTCACTAAAATATTCACCAAAAATACAAATTCCACCCGAATCCAACGGGGACTGCTGTGTCTCGTTCAGCCGGCACAGGAGCACGTTTGGGAGAAGTTTCGAGTCAATCGGTCCAAAGACCTGGAAGCTATTGAACTAAATCGGCGGGGTATTTTTTCGTGAAAAATGGTCTTTTCTTTAAAATATTCATGTAAAATACAAATTCCACCGGAATCCAACCAAAACTGGCGACCCTGCTTACACCAGTGAGGAGGACATGCCTGATCGATTTCGGGTCAATCGGTCCAGCCAATCACTAACCCTAACCCTAACCCTAACCCTAGCCTCAGCCTTAAGCCAGGCCTCATGAGAGATTGTCCCTCTGACTAAAATATTCACCAAAAATACAAATTTCACCCGAATCCAACGGGGACTGCTGTGTCTCGTTCAGCCGGTACAGGAGCACGTTTGGGGGAAATTTCGAGTCAATCGGTCCAAAGACCTGGAAGCTATTGAAAAAATCGGCCGAGGTTTTGAGGAAAAATGGCCGCTTTTCCTTTAAAATATTCATGTAAAATACAAATTCCACCAGAATCCGACCAAAACTGGCGAGCCTCATTCCACCGGTGAGGAGGACATGCGTGATCAATTTCGAGTCAATCGGTCGAAAGACGACCGTGGTCCGAAACCCCAGCCCCTTAACCCTAACCCTAGCCCTAACAGCAGCCTTAAGCCAGCCTCATTTAAAATGGCCCCTTTCACTAAAATATTCACCAAAAATACAAATTCCACCCGAATCCAACGGGGACTGCTGTGTCTCGTTCAGCCGGCACAGGAGCACGTTTGGGAGAAGTTTCGAGTCAATCGGTCCAAAGACCTGGAAGCTATTGAACTAAATCGGCGGGGTATTTTTTCGTGAAAAATGGTCTTTTCTTTAAAATATTCATGTAAAATACAAATTCCACCGGAATCCAACCAAAACTGGCGACCCTGCTTACACCAGTGAGGAGGACATGCCTGATCGATTTCGGGTCAATCGGTCCAGCCAATCACTAACCCTAACCCTAACCCTAACCCTAGCCTCAGCCTTAAGCCAGGCCTCATGAGAGATTGTCCCTCTGACTAAAATATTCACCAAAAATACAAATTTCACCCGAATCCAACGGGGACTGCTGTGTCTCGTTCAGCCGGTACAGGAGCACGTTTGGGGGAAATTTCGAGTCAATCGGTCCAAAGACCTGGAAGCTATTGAAAAAATCGGCCGAGGTTTTGAGGAAAAATGGCCGCTTTTCCTTTAAAATATTCATGTAAAATACAAATTCCACCAGAATCCGACCAAAACTGGCGAGCCTCATTCCACCGGTGAGGAGGACATGCGTGATCAATTTCGAGTCAATCGGTCAAAAGACGACCGTGGTCCGAAACCCCAGCCCCTTAACCCTAACAGCAGCCTTAAGCCAGCCTCATTTAAAATGGCCCCTTTCACTAAAATATTCACCAAAAATACAAATTCCACCCGAATCCAACGGGGACTGCTGTGTCTCGTTCAGCCGGCACAGGAGCACGTTTGGGAGAAGTTTCGAGTCAATCGGTCCAAAGACCTGGAAGCTATTGAACTAAATCGGCGGGGTATTTTTTCGTGAAAAATGGTCTTTTCTTTAAAATATTCATGTAAAATACAAATTCCACCGGAATCCAACCAAAACTGGCGACCCTGCTTACACCAGTGAGGAGGACATGCCTGATCGATTTCGGGTCAATCGGTCCAGCCAATCACTAACCCTAACCCTAACCCTAACCCTAGCCTCAGCCTTAAGCCAGGCCTCATGAGAGATTGTCCCTCTGACTAAAATATTCACCAAAAATACAAATTTCACCCGAATCCAACGGGGACTGCTGTGTCTCGTTCAGCCGGTACAGGAGCACGTTTGGGGGAAATTTCGAGTCAATCGGTCCAAAGACCTGGAAGCTATTGAAAAAATCGGCCGAGGTTTTGAGGAAAAATGGCCGCTTTTCCTTTAAAATATTCATGTAAAATACAAATTCCACCAGAATCCGACCAAAACTGGCGAGCCTCATTCCACCGGTGAGGAGGACATGCGTGATCAATTTCGAGTCAATCGGTCGAAAGACGACCGTGGTCCGAAACCCCAGCCCCTTAACCCTAACCCTAGCCCTAACAGCAGCCTTAAGCCAGCCTCATTTAAAATGGCCCCTTTCACTAAAATATTCACCAAAAATACAAATTCCACCCGAATCCAACGGGGACTGCTGTGTCTCGTTCAGCCGGCACAGGAGCACGTTTGGGAGAAGTTTCGAGTCAATCGGTCCAAAGACCTGGAAGCTATTGAACTAAATCGGCGGGGTAATTTTTCGTGAAAAATGGTCTTTTCTTTAAAATATTCATGTAAAATACAAATTCCACCGGAATCCAACCAAAACTGGCGACCCTGCTTACACCAGTGAGGAGGACATGCCTGATCGATTTCGGGTCAATCGGTCCAGCCAATCACTAACCCTAACCCTAACCCTAACCCTAGCCTCAGCCTTAAGCCAGGCCTCATGAGAGATTGTCCCTCTGACTAAAATATTCACCAAAAATACAAATTTCACCCGAATCCAACGGGGACTGCTGTGTCTCGTTCAGCCGGCACAGGAGCACGTTTGGGAGAAGTTTCGAGTCAATCGGTCCAAAGACCTGGAAGCTATTGAACTAAATCGGCGGGGTAATTTTTCGTGAAAAATGGTCTTTTCTTTAAAATATTCATGTAAAATACAAATTCCACCGGAATCCAACCAAAACTGGCGACCCTGCTTACACCAGTGAGGAGGACATGCCTGATCGATTTCGGGTCAATCGGTCCAGCCAATCACTAACCCTAACCCTAACCCTAACCCTAGCCTCAGCCTTAAGCCAGGCCTCATGAGAGATTGTCCCTCTGACTAAAATATTCACCAAAAATACAAATTTCACCCGAATCCAACGGGGACTGCTGTGTCTCGTTCAGCCGGTACAGGAGCACGTTTGGGGGAAATTTCGAGTCAATCGGTCCAAAGACCTGGAAGCTATTGAAAAAATCGGCCGAGGTTTTGAGGAAAAATGGCCGCTTTTCCTTTAAAATATTCATGTAAAATACAAATTCCACCAGAATCCGACCAAAACTGGCGAGCCTCATTCCACCGGTGAGGAGGACATGCGTGATCAATTTCGAGTCAATCGGTCAAAAGACGACCGTGGTCCGAAACCCCAGCCCCTTAACCCTAACAGCAGCCTTAAGCCAGCCTCATTTAAAATGGCCCCTTTCACTAAAATATTCACCAAAAATACAAATTCCACCCGAATCCAACGGGGACTGCTGTGTCTCGTTCAGCCGGCACAGGAGCACGTTTGGGAGAAGTTTCGAGTCAATCGGTCCAAAGACCTGGAAGCTATTGAACTAAATCGGCGGGGTATTTTTTCGTGAAAAATGGTCTTTTCTTTAAAATATTCATGTAAAATACAAATTCCACCGGAATCCAACCAAAACTGGCGACCCTGCTTACACCAGTGAGGAGGACATGCCTGATCGATTTCGGGTCAATCGGTCCAGCCAATCACTAACCCTAACCCTAACCCTAACCCTAGCCTCAGCCTTAAGCCAGGCCTCATGAGAGATTGTCCCTCTGACTAAAATATTCACCAAAAATACAAATTTCACCCGAATCCAACGGGGACTGCTGTGTCTCGTTCAGCCGGTACAGGAGCACGTTTGGGGGAAATTTCGAGTCAATCGGTCCAAAGACCTGGAAGCTATTGAAAAAATCGGCCGAGGTTTTGAGGAAAAATGGCCGCTTTTCCTTTAAAATATTCATGTAAAATACAAATTCCACCAGAATCCGACCAAAACTGGCGAGCCTCATTCCACCGGTGAGGAGGACATGCGTGATCAATTTCGAGTCAATCGGTCGAAAGACGACCGTGGTCCGAAACCCCAGCCCCTTAACCCTAACCCTAGCCCTAACAGCAGCCTTAAGCCAGCCTCATTTAAAATGGCCCCTTTCACTAAAATATTCACCAAAAATACAAATTCCACCCGAATCCAACGGGGACTGCTGTGTCTCGTTCAGCCGGCACAGGAGCACGTTTGGGAGAAGTTTCGAGTCAATCGGTCCAAAGACCTGGAAGCTATTGAACTAAATCGGCGGGGTATTTTTTCGTGAAAAATGGTCTTTTCTTTAAAATATTCATGTAAAATACAAATTCCACCGGAATCCAACCAAAACTGGCGACCCTGCTTACACCAGTGAGGAGGACATGCCTGATCGATTTCGGGTCAATCGGTCCAGCCAATCACTAACCCTAACCCTAACCCTAACCCTAGCCTCAGCCTTAAGCCAGGCCTCATGAGAGATTGTCCCTCTGACTAAAATATTCACCAAAAATACAAATTTCACCCGAATCCAACGGGGACTGCTGTGTCTCGTTCAGCCGGTACAGGAGCACGTTTGGGGGAAATTTCGAGTCAATCGGTCCAAAGACCTGGAAGCTATTGAAAAAATCGGCCGAGGTTTTGAGGAAAAATGGCCGCTTTTCCTTTAAAATATTCATGTAAAATACAAATTCCACCAGAATCCGACCAAAACTGGCGAGCCTCATTCCACCGGTGAGGAGGACATGCGTGATCAATTTCGAGTCAATCGGTCAAAAGACGACCGTGGTCCGAAACCCCAGCCCCTTAACCCTAACAGCAGCCTTAAGCCAGCCTCATTTAAAATGGCCCCTTTCACTAAAATATTCACCAAAAATACAAATTCCACCCGAATCCAACGGGGACTGCTGTGTCTCGTTCAGCCGGCACAGGAGCACGTTTGGGAGAAGTTTCGAGTCAATCGGTCCAAAGACCTGGAAGCTATTGAACTAAATCGGCGGGGTATTTTTTCGTGAAAAATGGTCTTTTCTTTAAAATATTCATGTAAAATACAAATTCCACCGGAATCCAACCAAAACTGGCGACCCTGCTTACACCAGTGAGGAGGACATGCCTGATCGATTTCGGGTCAATCGGTCCAGCCAATCACTAACCCTAACCCTAACCCTAACCCTAGCCTCAGCCTTAAGCCAGGCCTCATGAGAGATTGTCCCTCTGACTAAAATATTCACCAAAAATACAAATTTCACCCGAATCCAACGGGGACTGCTGTGTCTCGTTCAGCCGGTACAGGAGCACGTTTGGGGGAAATTTCGAGTCAATCGGTCCAAAGACCTGGAAGCTATTGAAAAAATCGGCCGAGGTTTTGAGGAAAAATGGCCGCTTTTCCTTTAAAATATTCATGTAAAATACAAATTCCACCAGAATCCGACCAAAACTGGCGAGCCTCATTCCACCGGTGAGGAGGACATGCGTGATCAATTTCGAGTCAATCGGTCGAAAGACGACCGTGGTCCGAAACCCCAGCCCCTTAACCCTAACCCTAGCCCTAACAGCAGCCTTAAGCCAGCCTCATTTAAAATGGCCCCTTTCACTAAAATATTCACCAAAAATACAAATTCCACCCGAATCCAACGGGGACTGCTGTGTCTCGTTCAGCCGGCACAGGAGCACGTTTGGGAGAAGTTTCGAGTCAATCGGTCCAAAGACCTGGAAGCTATTGAACTAAATCGGCGGGGTATTTTTTCGTGAAAAATGGTCTTTTCTTTAAAATATTCATGTAAAATACAAATTCCACCGGAATCCAACCAAAACTGGCGACCCTGCTTACACCAGTGAGGAGGACATGCCTGATCGATTTCGGGTCAATCGGTCCAGCCAATCACTAACCCTAACCCTAACCCTAACCCTAGCCTCAGCCTTAAGCCAGGCCTCATGAGAGATTGTCCCTCTGACTAAAATATTCACCAAAAATACAAATTTCACCCGAATCCAACGGGGACTGCTGTGTCTCGTTCAGCCGGTACAGGAGCACGTTTGGGGGAAATTTCGAGTCAATCGGTCCAAAGACCTGGAAGCTATTGAAAAAATCGGCCGAGGTTTTGAGGAAAAATGGCCGCTTTTCCTTTAAAATATTCATGTAAAATACAAATTCCACCAGAATCCGACCAAAACTGGCGAGCCTCATTCCACCGGTGAGGAGGACATGCGTGATCAATTTCGAGTCAATCGGTCGAAAGACGACCGTGGTCCGAAACCCCAGCCCCTTAACCCTAACCCTAGCCCTAACAGCAGCCTTAAGCCAGCCTCATTTAAAATGGCCCCTTTCACTAAAATATTCACCAAAAATACAAATTCCACCCGAATCCAACGGGGACTGCTGTGTCTCGTTCAGCCGGCACAGGAGCACGTTTGGGAGAAGTTTCGAGTCAATCGGTCCAAAGACCTGGAAGCTATTGAACTAAAT
Organism: Pagrus pagrus; assembly: GCF_965226575.1. Lineage (NCBI taxonomy): Eukaryota > Metazoa > Chordata > Actinopteri > Spariformes > Sparidae > Pagrus > Pagrus pagrus. The sequence continues at coordinate 182,309 of NW_028175363.1, forward strand.
CGGCGGGGTATTTTTTCGTGAAAAATGGTCTTTTCTTTAAAATATTCATGTAAAATACAAATTCCACCGGAATCCAACCAAAACTGGCGACCCTGCTTACACCAGTGAGGAGGACATGCCTGATCGATTTCGGGTCAATCGGTCCAGCCAATCACTAACCCTAACCCTAACCCTAACCCTAGCCTCAGCCTTAAGCCAGGCCTCATGAGAGATTGTCCCTCTGACTAAAATATTCACCAAAAATACAAATTTCACCCGAATCCAACGGGGACTGCTGTGTCTCGTTCAGCCGGTACAGGAGCACGTTTGGGGGAAATTTCGAGTCAATCGGTCCAAAGACCTGGAAGCTATTGAAAAAATCGGCCGAGGTTTTGAGGAAAAATGGCCGCTTTTCCTTTAAAATATTCATGTAAAATACAAATTCCACCAGAATCCGACCAAAACTGGCGAGCCTCATTCCGGCGGTGAGGAGGACATGCGTGATCAATTTCGAGTCAATCGGTCAAAAGACGACCGTGGTCCGAAACCCCAGCCCCTTAACCCTAACAGCAGCCTTAAGCCAGCCTCATTTAAAATGGCCCCTTTCACTAAAATATTCACCAAAAATACAAATTCCACCCGAATCCAACGGGGACTGCTGTGTCTCGTTCAGCCGGCACAGGAGCACGTTTGGGAGAAGTTTCGAGTCAATCAGTCCAAAGACCTGGAAGCTATTGAACTAAATCGGCGGGGTATTTTTTCGTGAAAAATGGTCTTTTCTTTAAAATATTCATGTAAAATACAAATTCCACCGGAATCCAACCAAAACTGGCGACCCTGCTTACACCAGTGAGGAGGACATGCCTGATCGATTTCGGGTCAATCGGTCCAGCCAATCACTAACCCTAACCCTAACCCTAACCCTAGCCTCAGCCTTAAGCCAGGCCTCATGAGAGATTGTCCCTCTGACTAAAATATTCACCAAAAATACAAATTTCACCCGAATCCAACGGGGACTGCTGTGTCTCGTTCAGCCGGTACAGGAGCACGTTTGGGGGAAATTTCGAGTCAATCGGTCCAAAGACCTGGAAGCTATTGAAAAAATCGGCCGAGGTTTTGAGGAAAAATGGCCGCTTTTCCTTTAAAATATTCATGTAAAATACAAATTCCACCAGAATCCGACCAAAACTGGCGAGCCTCATTCCACCGGTGAGGAGGACATGCGTGATCAATTTCGAGTCAATCGGTCGAAAGACGACCGTGGTCCGAAACCCCAGCCCCTTAACCCTAACCCTAGCCCTAACAGCAGCCTTAAGCCAGCCTCATTTAAAATGGCCCCTTTCACTAAAATATTCACCAAAAATACAAATTCCACCCGAATCCAACGGGGACTGCTGTGTCTCGTTCAGCCGGCACAGGAGCACGTTTGGGAGAAGTTTCGAGTCAATCGGTCCAAAGACCTGGAAGCTATTGAACTAAATCGGCGGGGTATTTTTTCGTGAAAAATGGTCTTTTCTTTAAAATATTCATGTAAAATACAAATTCCACCGGAATCCAACCAAAACTGGCGACCCTGCTTACACCAGTGAGGAGGACATGCCTGATTGATTTCGGGTCAATCGGTCCAGCCAATCACTAACCCTAACCCTAACCCTAACCCTAGCCTCAGCCTTAAGCCAGGCCTCATGAGAGATTGTCCCTCTGACTAAAATATTCACCAAAAATACAAATTTCACCCGAATCCAACGGGGACTGCTGTGTCTCGTTCAGCCGGTACAGGAGCACGTTTGGGGGAAATTTCGAGTCAATCGGTCCAAAGACCTGGAAGCTATTGAAAAAATCGGCCGAGGTTTTGAGGAAAAATGGCCGCTTTTCCTTTAAAATATTCATGTAAAATACAAATTCCACCAGAATCCGACCAAAACTGGCGAGCCTCATTCCGGCGGTGAGGAGGACATGCGTGATCAATTTCGAGTCAATCGGTCAAAAGACGACCGTGGTCCGAAACCCCAGCCCCTTAACCCTAACAGCAGCCTTAAGCCAGCCTCATTTAAAATGGCCCCTTTCACTAAAATATTCACCAAAAATACAAATTCCACCCGAATCCAACGGGGACTGCTGTGTCTCGTTCAGCCGGCACAGGAGCACGTTTGGGAGAAGTTTCGAGTCAATCAGTCCAAAGACCTGGAAGCTATTGAACTAAATCGGCGGGGTATTTTTTCGTGAAAAATGGTCTTTTCTTTAAAATATTCATGTAAAATACAAATTCCACCGGAATCCAACCAAAACTGGCGACCCTGCTTACACCAGTGAGGAGGACATGCCTGATCGATTTCGGGTCAATCGGTCCAGCCAATCACTAACCCTAACCCTAACCCTAACCCTAGCCTCAGCCTTAAGCCAGGCCTCATGAGAGATTGTCCCTCTGACTAAAATATTCACCAAAAATACAAATTTCACCCGAATCCAACGGGGACTGCTGTGTCTCGTTCAGCCGGTACAGGAGCACGTTTGGGGGAAATTTCGAGTCAATCGGTCCAAAGACCTGGAAGCTATTGAAAAAATCGGCCGAGGTTTTGAGGAAAAATGGCCGCTTTTCCTTTAAAATATTCATGTAAAATACAAATTCCACCAGAATCCGACCAAAACTGGCGAGCCTCATTCCACCGGTGAGGAGGACATGCGTGATCAATTTCGAGTCAATCGGTCAAAAGACGACCGTGGTCGGAAACCCCAGCCCCTTAACCCTAACAGCAGCCTTAAGCCAGCCTCATTTAAAATGGCCCCTTTCACTAAAATATTCACCAAAAATACAAATTCCACCCGAATCCAACGGGGACTGCTGTGTCTCGTTCAGCCGGCACAGGAGCACGTTTGGGAGAAGTTTCGAGTCAATCGGTCCAAAGACCTGGAAGCTATTGAACTAAATCGGCGGGGTATTTTTTCGTGAAAAATGGTCTTTTCTTTAAAATATTCAAGTAAAATACAAATTCCACCGGAATCCAACCAAAACTGGCGACCCTGCTTACACCAGTGAGGAGGACATGCCTGATCGATTTCGGGTCAATCGGTCCAGCCAATCACTAACCCTAACCCTAACCCTAACCCTAGCCTCAGCCTTAAGCCAGGCCTCATGAGAGATTGTCCCTCTGACTAAAATATTCACCAAAAATACAAATTTCACCCGAATCCAACGGGGACTGCTGTGTCTCGTTCAGCCGGTACAGGAGCACGTTTGGGGGAAATTTCGAGTCAATCGGTCCAAAGACCTGGAAGCTATTGAAAAAATCGGCCGAGGTTTTGAGGAAAAATGGCCGCTTTTCCTTTAAAATATTCATGTAAAATACAAATTCCACCAGAATCCGACCAAAACTGGCGAGCCTCATTCCACCGGTGAGGAGGACATGCGTGATCAATTTCGAGTCAATCGGTCGAAAGACGACCGTGGTCCGAAACCCCAGCCCCTTAACCCTAACCCTAGCCCTAACAGCAGCCTTAAGCCAGCCTCATTTAAAATGGCCCCTTTCACTAAAATATTCACCAAAAATACAAATTCCACCCGAATCCAACGGGGACTGCTGTGTCTCGTTCAGCCGGCACAGGAGCACGTTTGGGAGAAGTTTCGAGTCAATCGGTCCAAAGACCTGGAAGCTATTGAACTAAATCGGCGGGGTATTTTTTCGTGAAAAATGGTCTTTTCTTTAAAATATTCATGTAAAATACAAATTCCACCGGAATCCAACCAAAACTGGCGACCCTGCTTACACCAGTGAGGAGGACATGCCTGATCGATTTCGGGTCAATCGGTCCAGCCAATCACTAACCCTAACCCTAACCCTAACCCTAGCCTCAGCCTTAAGCCAGGCCTCATGAGAGATTGTCCCTCTGACTAAAATATTCACCAAAAATACAAATTTCACCCGAATCCAACGGGGACTGCTGTGTCTCGTTCAGCCGGTACAGGAGCACGTTTGGGGGAAATTTCGAGTCAATCGGTCCAAAGACCTGGAAGCTATTGAAAAAATCGGCCGAGGTTTTGAGGAAAAATGGCCGCTTTTCCTTTAAAATATTCATGTAAAATACAAATTCCACCAGAATCCGACCAAAACTGGCGAGCCTCATTCCACCGGTGAGGAGGACATGCGTGATCAATTTCGAGTCAATCGGTCGAAAGACGACCGTGGTCCGAAACCCCAGCCCCTTAACCCTAACCCTAGCCCTAACAGCAGCCTTAAGCCAGCCTCATTTAAAATGGCCCCTTTCACTAAAATATTCACCAAAAATACAAATTCCACCCGAATCCAACGGGGACTGCTGTGTCTCGTTCAGCCGGCACAGGAGCACGTTTGGGAGAAGTTTCGAGTCAATCGGTCCAAAGACCTGGAAGCTATTGAACTAAATCGGCGGGGTATTTTTTCGTGAAAAATGGTCTTTTCTTTAAAATATTCATGTAAAATACAAATTCCACCGGAATCCAACCAAAACTGGCGACCCTGCTTACACCAGTGAGGAGGACATGCCTGATCGATTTCGGGTCAATCGGTCCAGCCAATCACTAACCCTAACCCTAACCCTAACCCTAGCCTCAGCCTTAAGCCAGGCCTCATGAGAGATTGTCCCTCTGACTAAAATATTCACCAAAAATACAAATTTCACCCGAATCCAACGGGGACTGCTGTGTCTCGTTCAGCCGGTACAGGAGCACGTTTGGGGGAAATTTCGAGTCAATCGGTCCAAAGACCTGGAAGCTATTGAAAAAATCGGCCGAGGTTTTGAGGAAAAATGGCCGCTTTTCCTTTAAAATATTCATGTAAAATACAAATTCCACCAGAATCCGACCAAAACTGGCGAGCCTCATTCCGGCGGTGAGGAGGACATGCGTGATCAATTTCGAGTCAATCGGTCAAAAGACGACCGTGGTCCGAAACCCCAGCCCCTTAACCCTAACAGCAGCCTTAAGCCAGCCTCATTTAAAATGGCCCCTTTCACTAAAATATTCACCAAAAATACAAATTCCACCCGAATCCAACGGGGACTGCTGTGTCTCGTTCAGCCGGCACAGGAGCACGTTTGGGAGAAGTTTCGAGTCAATCGGTCCAAAGACCTGGAAGCTATTGAACTAAATCGGCGGGGTATTTTTTCGTGAAAAATGGTCTTTTCTTTAAAATATTCATGTAAAATACAAATTCCACCGGAATCCAACCAAAACTGGCGACCCTGCTTACACCAGTGAGGAGGACATGCCTGATCGATTTCGGGTCAATCGGTCCAGCCAATCACTAACCCTAACCCTAACCCTAACCCTAGCCTCAGCCTTAAGCCAGGCCTCATGAGAGATTGTCCCTCTGACTAAAATATTCACCAAAAATACAAATTTCACCCGAATCCAACGGGGACTGCTGTGTCTCGTTCAGCCGGTACAGGAGCACGTTTGGGGGAAATTTCGAGTCAATCGGTCCAAAGACCTGGAAGCTATTGAAAAAATCGGCCGAGGTTTTGAGGAAAAATGGCCGCTTTTCCTTTAAAATATTCATGTAAAATACAAATTCCACCAGAATCCGACCAAAACTGGCGAGCCTCATTCCACCGGTGAGGAGGACATGCGTGATCAATTTCGAGTCAATCGGTCAAAAGACGACCGTGGTCGGAAACCCCAGCCCCTTAACCCTAACAGCAGCCTTAAGCCAGCCTCATTTAAAATGGCCCCTTTCACTAAAATATTCACCAAAAATACAAATTCCACCCGAATCCAACGGGGACTGCTGTGTCTCGTTCAGCCGGCACAGGAGCACGTTTGGGAGAAGTTTCGAGTCAATCGGTCCAAAGACCTGGAAGCTATTGAACTAAATCGGCGGGGTATTTTTTCGTGAAAAATGGTCTTTTCTTTAAAATATTGAAGTAAAATACAAATTCCACCGGAATCCAACCAAAACTGGCGACCCTGCTTACACCAGTGAGGAGGACATGCCTGATCGATTTCGGGTCAATCGGTCCAGCCAATCACTAACCCTAACCCTAACCCTAACCCTAGCCTCAGCCTTAAGCCAGGCCTCATGAGAGATTGTCCCTCTGACTAAAATATTCACCAAAAATACAAATTTCACCCGAATCCAACGGGGACTGCTGTGTCTCGTTCAGCCGGTACAGGAGCACGTTTGGGGGAAATTTCGAGTCAATCGGTCCAAAGACCTGGAAGCTATTGAAAAAATCGGCCGAGGTTTTGAGGAAAAATGGCCGCTTTTCCTTTAAAATATTCATGTAAAATACAAATTCCACCAGAATCCGACCAAAACTGGCGAGCCTCATTCCACCGGTGAGGAGGACATGCGTGATCAATTTCGAGTCAATCGGTCGAAAGACGACCGTGGTCCGAAACCCCAGCCCCTTAACCCTAACCCTAGCCCTAACAGCAGCCTTAAGCCAGCCTCATTTAAAATGGCCCCTTTCACTAAAATATTCACCAAAAATACAAATTCCACCCGAATCCAACGGGGACTGCTGTGTCTCGTTCAGCCGGCACAGGAGCACGTTTGGGAGAAGTTTCGAGTCAATCGGTCCAAAGACCTGGAAGCTATTGAACTAAATCGGCGGGGTATTTTTTCGTGAAAAATGGTCTTTTCTTTAAAATATTGAAGTAAAATACAAATTCCACCGGAATCCAACCAAAACTGGCGACCCTGCTTACACCAGTGAGGAGGACATGCCTGATCGATTTCGGGTCAATCGGTCCAGCCAATCACTAACCCTAACCCTAACCCTAACCCTAGCCTCAGCCTTAAGCCAGGCCTCATGAGAGATTGTCCCTCTGACTAAAATATTCACCAAAAATACAAATTTCACCCGAATCCAACGGGGACTGCTGTGTCTCGTTCAGCCGGTACAGGAGCACGTTTGGGGGAAATTTCGAGTCAATCGGTCCAAAGACCTGGAAGCTATTGAAAAAATCGGCCGAGGTTTTGAGGAAAAATGGCCGCTTTTCCTTTAAAATATTCATGTAAAATACAAATTCCACCAGAATCCGACCAAAACTGGCGAGCCTCATTCCACCGGTGAGGAGGACATGCGTGATCAATTTCGAGTCAATCGGTCGAAAGACGACCGTGGTCCGAAACCCCAGCCCCTTAACCCTAACCCTAGCCCTAACAGCAGCCTTAAGCCAGCCTCATTTAAAATGGCCCCTTTCACTAAAATATTCACCAAAAATACAAATTCCACCCGAATCCAACGGGGACTGCTGTGTCTCGTTCAGCCGGCACAGGAGCACGTTTGGGAGAAGTTTCGAGTCAATCGGTCCAAAGACCTGGAAGCTATTGAACTAAATCGGCGGGGTATTTTTTCGTGAAAAATGGTCTTTTCTTTAAAATATTCATGTAAAATACAAATTCCACCGGAATCCAACCAAAACTGGCGACCCTGCTTACACCAGTGAGGAGGACATGCCTGATCGATTTCGGGTCAATCGGTCCAGCCAATCACTAACCCTAACCCTAACCCTAACCCTAGCCTCAGCCTTAAGCCAGGCCTCATGAGAGATTGTCCCTCTGACTAAAATATTCACCAAAAATACAAATTTCACCCGAATCCAACGGGGACTGCTGTGTCTCGTTCAGCCGGTACAGGAGCACGTTTGGGGGAAATTTCGAGTCAATCGGTCCAAAGACCTGGAAGCTATTGAAAAAATCGGCCGAGGTTTTGAGGAAAAATGGCCGCTTTTCCTTTAAAATATTCATGTAAAATACAAATTCCACCAGAATCCGACCAAAACTGGCGAGCCTCATTCCACCGGTGAGGAGGACATGCGTGATCAATTTCGAGTCAATCGGTCGAAAGACGACCGTGGTCCGAAACCCCAGCCCCTTAACCCTAACCCTAGCCCTAACAGCAGCCTTAAGCCAGCCTCATTTAAAATGGCCCCTTTCACTAAAATATTCACCAAAAATACAAATTCCACCCGAATCCAACGGGGACTGCTGTGTCTCGTTCAGCCGGCACAGGAGCACGTTTGGGAGAAGTTTCGAGTCAATCGGTCCAAAGACCTGGAAGCTATTGAACTAAATCGGCGGGGTATTTTTTCGTGAAAAATGGTCTTTTCTTTAAAATATTCATGTAAAATACAAATTCCACCGGAATCCAACCAAAACTGGCGACCCTGCTTACACCAGTGAGGAGGACATGCCTGATCGATTTCGGGTCAATCGGTCCAGCCAATCACTAACCCTAACCCTAACCCTAACCCTAGCCTCAGCCTTAAGCCAGGCCTCATGAGAGATTGTCCCTCTGACTAAAATATTCACCAAAAATACAAATTTCACCCGAATCCAACGGGGACTGCTGTGTCTCGTTCAGCCGGTACAGGAGCACGTTTGGGGGAAATTTCGAGTCAATCGGTCCAAAGACATGGAAGCTATTGAAAAAATCGGCCGAGGTTTTGAGGAAAAATGGCCGCTTTTCCTTTAAAATATTCATGTAAAATACAAATTCCACCAGAATCCGACCAAAACTGGCGAGCCTCATTCCGGCGGTGAGGAGGACATGCGTGATCAATTTCGAGTCAATCGGTCAAAAGACGACCGTGGTCCGAAACCCCAGCCCCTTAACCCTAACAGCAGCCTTAAGCCAGCCTCATTTAAAATGGCCCCTTTCACTAAAATATTCACCAAAAATACAAATTCCACCCGAATCCAACGGGGACTGCTGTGTCTCGTTCAGCCGGCACAGGAGCACGTTTGGGAGAAGTTTCGAGTCAATCAGTCCAAAGACCTGGAAGCTATTGAACTAAATCGGCGGGGTATTTTTTCGTGAAAAATGGTCTTTTCTTTAAAATATTCAAGTAAAATACAAATTCCACCGGAATCCAACCAAAACTGGCGACCCTGCTTACACCAGTGAGGAGGACATGCCTGATCGATTTCGGGTCAATCGGTCCAGCCAATCACTAACCCTAACCCTAACCCTAACCCTAGCCTCAGCCTTAAGCCAGGCCTCATGAGAGATTGTCCCTCTGACTAAAATATTCACCAAAAATACAAATTTCACCCGAATCCAACGGGGACTGCTGTGTCTCGTTCAGCCGGTACAGGAGCACGTTTGGGGGAAATTTCGAGTCAATCGGTCCAAAGACCTGGAAGCTATTGAAAAAATCGGCCGAGGTTTTGAGGAAAAATGGCCGCTTTTCCTTTAAAATATTCATGTAAAATACAAATTCCACCAGAATCCGACCAAAACTGGCGAGCCTCATTCCACCGGTGAGGAGGACATGCGTGATCAATTTCGAGTCAATCGGTCGAAAGACGACCGTGGTCCGAAACCCCAGCCCCTTAACCCTAACCCTAGCCCTAACAGCAGCCTTAAGCCAGCCTCATTTAAAATGGCCCCTTTCACTAAAATATTCACCAAAAATACAAATTCCACCCGAATCCAACGGGGACTGCTGTGTCTCGTTCAGCCGGCACAGGAGCACGTTTGGGAGAAGTTTCGAGTCAATCGGTCCAAAGACCTGGAAGCTATTGAACTAAATCGGCGGGGTATTTTTTCGTGAAAAATGGTCTTTTCTTTAAAATATTCATGTAAAATACAAATTCCACCGGAATCCAACCAAAACTGGCGACCCTGCTTACACCAGTGAGGAGGACATGCCTGATCGATTTCGGGTCAATCGGTCCAGCCAATCACTAACCCTAACCCTAACCCTAACCCTAGCCTCAGCCTTAAGCCAGGCCTCATGAGAGATTGTCCCTCTGACTAAAATATTCACCAAAAATACAAATTTCACCCGAATCCAACGGGGACTGCTGTGTCTCGTTCAGCCGGTACAGGAGCACGTTTGGGGGAAATTTCGAGTCAATAGGTCCAAAGACCTGGAAGCTATTGAAAAAATCGGCCGAGGTTTTGAGGAAAAATGGCCGCTTTTCCTTTAAAATATTCATGTAAAATACAAATTCCACCAGAATCCGACCAAAACTGGCGAGCCTCATTCCACCGGTGAGGAGGACATGCGTGATCAATTTCGAGTCAATCGGTCGAAAGACGACCGTGGTCCGAAACCCCAGCCCCTTAACCCTAACCCTAGCCCTAACAGCAGCCTTAAGCCAGCCTCATTTAAAATGGCCCCTTTCACTAAAATATTCACCAAAAATACAAATTCCACCCGAATCCAACGGGGACTGCTGTGTCTCGTTCAGCCGGCACAGGAGCACGTTTGGGAGAAGTTTCGAGTCAATCGGTCCAAAGACCTGGAAGCTATTGAACTAAATCGGCGGGGTATTTTTTCGTGAAAAATGGTCTTTTCTTTAAAATATTCATGTAAAATACAAATTCCACCGGAATCCAACCAAAACTGGCGACCCTGCTTACACCAGTGAGGAGGACATGCCTGATCGATTTCGGGTCAATCGGTCCAGCCAATCACTAACCCTAACCCTAACCCTAACCCTAGCCTCAGCCTTAAGCCAGGCCTCATGAGAGATTGTCCCTCTGACTAAAATATTCACCAAAAATACAAATTTCACCCGAATCCAACGGGGACTGCTGTGTCTCGTTCAGCCGGTACAGGAGCACTTTTGGGGGAAATTTCGAGTCAATCGGTCCAAAGACCTGGAAGCTATTGAAAAAATCGGCCGAGGTTTTGAGGAAAAATGGCCGCTTTTCCTTTAAAATATTCATGTAAAATACAAATTCCACCAGAATCCGACCAAAACTGGCGAGCCTCATTCCACCGGTGAGGAGGACATGCGTGATCAATTTCGAGTCAATCGGTCGAAAGACGACCGTGGTCCGAAACCCCAGCCCCTTAACCCTAACCCTAGCCCTAACAGCAGCCTTAAGCCAGCCTCATTTAAAATGGCCCCTTTCACTAAAATATTCACCAAAAATACAAATTCCACCCGAATCCAACGGGGACTGCTGTGTCTCGTTCAGCCGGCACAGGAGCACGTTTGGGAGAAGTTTCGAGTCAATCGGTCCAAAGACCTGGAAGCTATTGAACTAAATCGGCGGGGTATTTTTTCGTGAAAAATGGTCTTTTCTTTAAAATATTCATGTAAAATACAAATTCCACCGGAATCCAACCAAAACTGGCGACCCTGCTTACACCAGTGAGGAGGACATGCCTGATCGATTTCGGGTCAATCGGTCCAGCCAATCACTAACCCTAACCCTAACCCTAACCCTAGCCTCAGCCTTAAGCCAGGCCTCATGAGAGATTGTCCCTCTGACTAAAATATTCACCAAAAATACAAATTTCACCCGAATCCAACGGGGACTGCTGTGTCTCGTTCAGCCGGTACAGGAGCACGTTTGGGGGAAATTTCGAGTCAATCGGTCCAAAGACCTGGAAGCTATTGAAAAAATCGGCCGAGGTTTTGAGGAAAAATGGCCGCTTTTCCTTTAAAATATTCATGTAAAATACAAATTCCACCAGAATCCGACCAAAACTGGCGAGCCTCATTCCACCGGTGAGGAGGACATGCGTGATCAATTTCGAGTCAATCGGTCGAAAGACGACCGTGGTCCGAAACCCCAGCCCCTTAACCCTAACCCTAGCCCTAACAGCAGCCTTAAGCCAGCCTCATTTAAAATGGCCCCTTTCACTAAAATATTCACCAAAAATACAAATTCCACCCGAATCCAACGGGGACTGCTGTGTCTCGTTCAGCCGGCACAGGAGCACGTTTGGGAGAAGTTTCGAGTCAATCGGTCCAAAGACCTGGAAGCTATTGAACTAAATCGGCGGGGTATTTTTTCGTGAAAAATGGTCTTTTCTTTAAAATATTCATGTAAAATACAAATTCCACCGGAATCCAACCAAAACTGGCGACCCTGCTTACACCAGTGAGGAGGACATGCCTGATCGATTTCGGGTCAATCGGTCCAGCCAATCACTAACCCTAACCCTAACCCTAACCCTAGCCTCAGCCTTAAGCCAGGCCTCATGAGAGATTGTCCCTCTGACTAAAATATTCACCAAAAATACAAATTTCACCCGAATCCAACGGGGACTGCTGTGTCTCGTTCAGCCGGTACAGGAGCACGTTTGGGGGAAATTTCGAGTCAATCGGTCCAAAGACCTGGAAGCTATTGAAAAAATCGGCCGAGGTTTTGAGGAAAAATGGCCGCTTTTCCTTTAAAATATTCATGTAAAATACAAATTCCACCAGAATCCGACCAAAACTGGCGAGCCTCATTCCACCGGTGAGGAGGACATGCGTGATCAATTTCGAGTCAATCGGTCGAAAGACGACCGTGGTCCGAAACCCCAGCCCCTTAACCCTAACCCTAGCCCTAACAGCAGCCTTAAGCCAGCCTCATTTAAAATGGCCCCTTTCACTAAAATATTCACCAAAAATACAAATTCCACCCGAATCCAACGGGGACTGCTGTGTCTCGTTCAGCCGGCACAGGAGCACGTTTGGGAGAAGTTTCGAGTCAATCGGTCCAAAGACCTGGAAGCTACTGAACTAAATCGGCGGGGTATTTTTTCGTGAAAAATGGTCTTTTCTTTAAAATATTCATGTAAAATACAAATTCCACCGGAATCCAACCAAAACTGGCGACCCTGCTTACACCAGTGAGGAGGACATGCCTGATCGATTTCGGGTCAATCGGTCCAGCCAATCACTAACCCTAACCCTAACCCTAACCCTAGCCTCAGCCTTAAGCCAGGCCTCATGAGAGATTGTCCCTCTGACTAAAATATTCACCAAAAATACAAATTTCACCCGAATCCAACGGGGACTGCTGTGTCTCGTTCAGCCGGTACAGGAGCACGTTTGGGGGAAATTTCGAGTCAATCGGTCCAAAGACCTGGAAGCTATTGAAAAAATCGGCCGAGGTTTTGAGGAAAAATGGCCGCTTTTCCTTTAAAATATTCATGTAAAATACAAATTCCACCAGAATCCGACCAAAACTGGCGAGCCTCATTCCACCGGTGAGGAGGACATGCGTGATCAATTTCGAGTCAATCGGTCGAAAGACGACCGTGGTCCGAAACCCCAGCCCCTTAACCCTAACCCTAGCCCTAACAGCAGCCTTAAGCCAGCCTCATTTAAAATGGCCCCTTTCACTAAAATATTCACCAAAAATACAAATTCCACCCGAATCCAACGGGGACTGCTGTGTCTCGTTCAGCCGGCACAGGAGCACGTTTGGGAGAAGTTTCGAGTCAATCGGTCCAAAGACCTGGAAGCTATTGAACTAAATCGGCGGGGTATTTTTTCGTGAAAAATGGTCTTTTCTTTAAAATATTCATGTAAAATACAAATTCCACCGGAATCCAACCAAAACTGGCGACCCTGCTTACACCAGTGAGGAGGACATGCCTGATCGATTTCGGGTCAATCGGTCCAGCCAATCACTAACCCTAACCCTAACCCTAACCCTAGCCTCAGCCTTAAGCCAGGCCTCATGAGAGATTGTCCCTCTGACTAAAATATTCACCAAAAATACAAATTTCACCCGAATCCAACGGGGACTGCTGTGTCTCGTTCAGCCGGTACAGGAGCACGTTTGGGGGAAATTTCGAGTCAATCGGTCCAAAGACCTGGAAGCTATTGAAAAAATCGGCCGAGGTTTTGAGGAAAAATGGCCGCTTTTCCTTTAAAATATTCATGTAAAATACAAATTCCACCAGAATCCGACCAAAACTGGCGAGCCTCATTCCACCGGTGAGGAGGACATGCGTGATCAATTTCGAGTCAATCGGTCGAAAGACGACCGTGGTCCGAAACCCCAGCCCCTTAACCCTAACCCTAGCCCTAACAGCAGCCTTAAGCCAGCCTCATTTAAAATGGCCCCTTTCACTAAAATATTCACCAAAAATACAAATTCCACCCGAATCCAACGGGGACTGCTGTGTCTCGTTCAGCCGGCACAGGAGCACGTTTGGGAGAAGTTTCGAGTCAATCGGTCCAAAGACCTGGAAGCTACTGAACTAAATCGGCGGGGTATTTTTTCGTGAAAAATGGTCTTTTCTTTAAAATATTCATGTAAAATACAAATTCCACCGGAATCCAACCAAAACTGGCGACCCTGCTTACACCAGTGAGGAGGACATGCCTGATCGATTTCGGGTCAATCGGTCCAGCCAATCACTAACCCTAACCCTAACCCTAACCCTAGCCTCAGCCTTAAGCCAGGCCTCATGAGAGATTGTCCCTCTGACTAAAATATTCACCAAAAATACAAATTTCACCCGAATCCAACGGGGACTGCTGTGTCTCGTTCAGCCGGTACAGGAGCACGTTTGGGGGAAATTTCGAGTCAATCGGTCCAAAGACCTGGAAGCTATTGAAAAAATCGGCCGAGGTTTTGAGGAAAAATGGCCGCTTTTCCTTTAAAATATTCATGTAAAATACAAATTCCACCAGAATCCGACCAAAACTGGCGAGCCTCATTCCACCGGTGAGGAGGACATGCGTGATCAATTTCGAGTCAATCGGTCGAAAGACGACCGTGGTCCGAAACCCCAGCCCCTTAACCCTAACCCTAGCCCTAACAGCAGCCTTAAGCCAGCCTCATTTAAAATGGCCCCTTTCACTAAAATATTCACCAAAAATACAAATTCCACCCGAATCCAACGGGGACTGCTGTGTCTCGTTCAGCCGGCACAGGAGCACGTTTGGGAGAAGTTTCGAGTCAATCGGTCCAAAGACCTGGAAGCTACTGAACTAAATCGGCGGGGTATTTTTTCGTGAAAAATGGTCTTTTCTTTAAAATATTCATGTAAAATACAAATTCCACCGGAATCCAACCAAAACTGGCGACCCTGCTTACACCAGTGAGGAGGACATGCCTGATCGATTTCGGGTCAATCGGTCCAGCCAATCACTAACCCTAACCCTAACCCTAACCCTAGCCTCAGCCTTAAGCCAGGCCTCATGAGAGATTGTCCCTCTGACTAAAATATTCACCAAAAATACAAATTTCACCCGAATCCAACGGGGACTGCTGTGTCTCGTTCAGCCGGTACAGGAGCACGTTTGGGGGAAATTTCGAGTCAATCGGTCCAAAGACCTGGAAGCTATTGAAAAAATCGGCCGAGGTTTTGAGGAAAAATGGCCGCTTTTCCTTTAAAATATTCATGTAAAATACAAATTCCACCAGAATCCGACCAAAACTGGCGAGCCTCATTCCACCGGTGAGGAGGACATGCGTGATCAATTTCGAGTCAATCGGTCGAAAGACGACCGTGGTCCGAAACCCCAGCCCCTTAACCCTAACCCTAGCCCTAACAGCAGCCTTAAGCCAGCCTCATTTAAAATGGCCCCTTTCACTAAAATATTCACCAAAAATACAAATTCCACCCGAATCCAACGGGGACTGCTGTGTCTCGTTCAGCCGGCACAGGAGCACGTTTGGGAGAAGTTTCGAGTCAATCGGTCCAAAGACCTGGAAGCTACTGAACTAAATCGGCGGGGTATTTTTTCGTGAAAAATGGTCTTTTCTTTAAAATATTCATGTAAAATACAAATTCCACCGGAATCCAACCAAAACTGGCGACCCTGCTTACACCAGTGAGGAGGACATGCCTGATCGATTTCGGGTCAATCGGTCCAGCCAATCACTAACCCTAACCCTAACCCTAACCCTAGCCTCAGCCTTAAGCCAGGCCTCATGAGAGATTGTCCCTCTGACTAAAATATTCACCAAAAATACAAATTTCACCCGAATCCAACGGGGACTGCTGTGTCTCGTTCAGCCGGTACAGGAGCACGTTTGGGGGAAATTTCGAGTCAATCGGTCCAAAGACCTGGAAGCTATTGAAAAAATCGGCCGAGGTTTTGAGGAAAAATGGCCGCTTTTCCTTTAAAATATTCATGTAAAATACAAATTCCACCAGAATCCGACCAAAACTGGCGAGCCTCATTCCACCGGTGAGGAGGACATGCGTGATCAATTTCGAGTCAATCGGTCGAAAGACGACCGTGGTCCGAAACCCCAGCCCCTTAACCCTAACCCTAGCCCTAACAGCAGCCTTAAGCCAGCCTCATTTAAAATGGCCCCTTTCACTAAAATATTCACCAAAAATACAAATTCCACCCGAATCCAACGGGGACTGCTGTGTCTCGTTCAGCCGGCACAGGAGCACGTTTGGGAGAAGTTTCGAGTCAATCGGTCCAAAGACCTGGAAGCTACTGAACTAAATCGGCGGGGTATTTTTTCGTGAAAAATGGTCTTTTCTTTAAAATATTCATGTAAAATACAAATTCCACCGGAATCCAACCAAAACTGGCGACCCTGCTTACACCAGTGAGGAGGACATGCCTGATCGATTTCGGGTCAATCGGTCCAGCCAATCACTAACCCTAACCCTAACCCTAACCCTAGCCTCAGCCTTAAGCCAGGCCTCATGAGAGATTGTCCCTCTGACTAAAATATTCACCAAAAATACAAATTTCACCCGAATCCAACGGGGACTGCTGTGTCTCGTTCAGCCGGTACAGGAGCACGTTTGGGGGAAATTTCGAGTCAATCGGTCCAAAGACCTGGAAGCTATTGAAAAAATCGGCCGAGGTTTTGAGGAAAAATGGCCGCTTTTCCTTTAAAATATTCATGTAAAATACAAATTCCACCAGAATCCGACCAAAACTGGCGAGCCTCATTCCACCGGTGAGGAGGACATGCGTGATCAATTTCGAGTCAATCGGTCGAAAGACGACCGTGGTCCGAAACCCCAGCCCCTTAACCCTAACCCTAGCCCTAACAGCAGCCTTAAGCCAGCCTCATTTAAAATGGCCCCTTTCACTAAAATATTCACCAAAAATACAAATTCCACCCGAATCCAACGGGGACTGCTGTGTCTCGTTCAGCCGGCACAGGAGCACGTTTGGGAGAAGTTTCGAGTCAATCGGTCCAAAGACCTGGAAGCTACTGAACTAAATCGGCGGGGTATTTTTTCGTGAAAAATGGTCTTTTCTTTAAAATATTCATGTAAAATACAAATTCCACCGGAATCCAACCAAAACTGGCGACCCTGCTTACACCAGTGAGGAGGACATGCCTGATCGATTTCGGGTCAATCGGTCCAGCCAATCACTAACCCTAACCCTAACCCTAACCCTAGCCTCAGCCTTAAGCCAGGCCTCATGAGAGATTGTCCCTCTGACTAAAATATTCACCAAAAATACAAATTTCACCCGAATCCAACGGGGACTGCTGTGTCTCGTTCAGCCGGTACAGGAGCACGTTTGGGGGAAATTTCGAGTCAATCGGTCCAAAGACCTGGAAGCTATTGAAAAAATCGGCCGAGGTTTTGAGGAAAAATGGCCGCTTTTCCTTTAAAATATTCATGTAAAATACAAATTCCACCAGAATCCGACCAAAACTGGCGAGCCTCATTCCACCGGTGAGGAGGACATGCGTGATCAATTTCGAGTCAATCGGTCGAAAGACGACCGTGGTCCGAAACCCCAGCCCCTTAACCCTAACCCTAGCCCTAACAGCAGCCTTAAGCCAGCCTCATTTAAAATGGCCCCTTTCACTAAAATATTCACCAAAAATACAAATTCCACCCGAATCCAACGGGGACTGCTGTGTCTCGTTCAGCCGGCACAGGAGCACGTTTGGGAGAAGTTTCGAGTCAATCGGTCCAAAGACCTGGAAGCTACTGAACTAAATCGGCGGGGTATTTTTTCGTGAAAAATGGTCTTTTCTTTAAAATATTCATGTAAAATACAAATTCCACCGGAATCCAACCAAAACTGGCGACCCTGCTTACACCAGTGAGGAGGACATGCCTGATCGATTTCGGGTCAATCGGTCCAGCCAATCACTAACCCTAACCCTAACCCTAACCCTAGCCTCAGCCTTAAGCCAGGCCTCATGAGAGATTGTCCCTCTGACTAAAATATTCACCAAAAATACAAATTTCACCCGAATCCAACGGGGACTGCTGTGTCTCGTTCAGCCGGTACAGGAGC
Source organism: Pagrus pagrus (assembly GCF_965226575.1). Lineage (NCBI taxonomy): Eukaryota > Metazoa > Chordata > Actinopteri > Spariformes > Sparidae > Pagrus > Pagrus pagrus. Next base: position 200,203 of record NW_028175363.1, read on the forward strand.
ACGTTTGGGGGAAATTTCGAGTCAATCGGTCCAAAGACCTGGAAGCTATTGAAAAAATCGGCCGAGGTTTTGAGGAAAAATGGCCGCTTTTCCTTTAAAATATTCATGTAAAATACAAATTCCACCAGAATCCGACCAAAACTGGCGAGCCTCATTCCACCGGTGAGGAGGACATGCGTGATCAATTTCGAGTCAATCGGTCGAAAGACGACCGTGGTCCGAAACCCCAGCCCCTTAACCCTAACCCTAGCCCTAACAGCAGCCTTAAGCCAGCCTCATTTAAAATGGCCCCTTTCACTAAAATATTCACCAAAAATACAAATTCCACCCGAATCCAACGGGGACTGCTGTGTCTCGTTCAGCCGGCACAGGAGCACGTTTGGGAGAAGTTTCGAGTCAATCGGTCCAAAGACCTGGAAGCTACTGAACTAAATCGGCGGGGTATTTTTTCGTGAAAAATGGTCTTTTCTTTAAAATATTCATGTAAAATACAAATTCCACCGGAATCCAACCAAAACTGGCGACCCTGCTTACACCAGTGAGGAGGACATGCCTGATCGATTTCGGGTCAATCGGTCCAGCCAATCACTAACCCTAACCCTAACCCTAACCCTAGCCTCAGCCTTAAGCCAGGCCTCATGAGAGATTGTCCCTCTGACTAAAATATTCACCAAAAATACAAATTTCACCCGAATCCAACGGGGACTGCTGTGTCTCGTTCAGCCGGTACAGGAGCACGTTTGGGGGAAATTTCGAGTCAATCGGTCCAAAGACCTGGAAGCTATTGAAAAAATCGGCCGAGGTTTTGAGGAAAAATGGCCGCTTTTCCTTTAAAATATTCATGTAAAATACAAATTCCACCAGAATCCGACCAAAACTGGCGAGCCTCATTCCACCGGTGAGGAGGACATGCGTGATCAATTTCGAGTCAATCGGTCGAAAGACGACCGTGGTCCGAAACCCCAGCCCCTTAACCCTAACCCTAGCCCTAACAGCAGCCTTAAGCCAGCCTCATTTAAAATGGCCCCTTTCACTAAAATATTCACCAAAAATACAAATTCCACCCGAATCCAACGGGGACTGCTGTGTCTCGTTCAGCCGGCACAGGAGCACGTTTGGGAGAAGTTTCGAGTCAATCGGTCCAAAGACCTGGAAGCTACTGAACTAAATCGGCGGGGTATTTTTTCGTGAAAAATGGTCTTTTCTTTAAAATATTCATGTAAAATACAAATTCCACCGGAATCCAACCAAAACTGGCGACCCTGCTTACACCAGTGAGGAGGACATGCCTGATCGATTTCGGGTCAATCGGTCCAGCCAATCACTAACCCTAACCCTAACCCTAACCCTAGCCTCAGCCTTAAGCCAGGCCTCATGAGAGATTGTCCCTCTGACTAAAATATTCACCAAAAATACAAATTTCACCCGAATCCAACGGGGACTGCTGTGTCTCGTTCAGCCGGTACAGGAGCACGTTTGGGGGAAATTTCGAGTCAATCGGTCCAAAGACCTGGAAGCTATTGAAAAAATCGGCCGAGGTTTTGAGGAAAAATGGCCGCTTTTCCTTTAAAATATTCATGTAAAATACAAATTCCACCAGAATCCGACCAAAACTGGCGAGCCTCATTCCACCGGTGAGGAGGACATGCGTGATCAATTTCGAGTCAATCGGTCGAAAGACGACCGTGGTCCGAAACCCCAGCCCCTTAACCCTAACCCTAGCCCTAACAGCAGCCTTAAGCCAGCCTCATTTAAAATGGCCCCTTTCACTAAAATATTCACCAAAAATACAAATTCCACCCGAATCCAACGGGGACTGCTGTGTCTCGTTCAGCCGGCACAGGAGCACGTTTGGGAGAAGTTTCGAGTCAATCGGTCCAAAGACCTGGAAGCTACTGAACTAAATCGGCGGGGTATTTTTTCGTGAAAAATGGTCTTTTCTTTAAAATATTCATGTAAAATACAAATTCCACCGGAATCCAACCAAAACTGGCGACCCTGCTTACACCAGTGAGGAGGACATGCCTGATCGATTTCGGGTCAATCGGTCCAGCCAATCACTAACCCTAACCCTAACCCTAACCCTAGCCTCAGCCTTAAGCCAGGCCTCATGAGAGATTGTCCCTCTGACTAAAATATTCACCAAAAATACAAATTTCACCCGAATCCAACGGGGACTGCTGTGTCTCGTTCAGCCGGTACAGGAGCACGTTTGGGGGAAATTTCGAGTCAATCGGTCCAAAGACCTGGAAGCTATTGAAAAAATCGGCCGAGGTTTTGAGGAAAAATGGCCGCTTTTCCTTTAAAATATTCATGTAAAATACAAATTCCACCAGAATCCGACCAAAACTGGCGAGCCTCATTCCACCGGTGAGGAGGACATGCGTGATCAATTTCGAGTCAATCGGTCGAAAGACGACCGTGGTCCGAAACCCCAGCCCCTTAACCCTAACCCTAGCCCTAACAGCAGCCTTAAGCCAGCCTCATTTAAAATGGCCCCTTTCACTAAAATATTCACCAAAAATACAAATTCCACCCGAATCCAACGGGGACTGCTGTGTCTCGTTCAGCCGGCACAGGAGCACGTTTGGGAGAAGTTTCGAGTCAATCGGTCCAAAGACCTGGAAGCTACTGAACTAAATCGGCGGGGTATTTTTTCGTGAAAAATGGTCTTTTCTTTAAAATATTCATGTAAAATACAAATTCCACCGGAATCCAACCAAAACTGGCGACCCTGCTTACACCAGTGAGGAGGACATGCCTGATCGATTTCGGGTCAATCGGTCCAGCCAATCACTAACCCTAACCCTAACCCTAACCCTAGCCTCAGCCTTAAGCCAGGCCTCATGAGAGATTGTCCCTCTGACTAAAATATTCACCAAAAATACAAATTTCACCCGAATCCAACGGGGACTGCTGTGTCTCGTTCAGCCGGTACAGGAGCACGTTTGGGGGAAATTTCGAGTCAATCGGTCCAAAGACCTGGAAGCTATTGAAAAAATCGGCCGAGGTTTTGAGGAAAAATGGCCGCTTTTCCTTTAAAATATTCATGTAAAATACAAATTCCACCAGAATCCGACCAAAACTGGCGAGCCTCATTCCACCGGTGAGGAGGACATGCGTGATCAATTTCGAGTCAATCGGTCGAAAGACGACCGTGGTCCGAAACCCCAGCCCCTTAACCCTAACCCTAGCCCTAACAGCAGCCTTAAGCCAGCCTCATTTAAAATGGCCCCTTTCACTAAAATATTCACCAAAAATACAAATTCCACCCGAATCCAACGGGGACTGCTGTGTCTCGTTCAGCCGGCACAGGAGCACGTTTGGGAGAAGTTTCGAGTCAATCGGTCCAAAGACCTGGAAGCTACTGAACTAAATCGGCGGGGTATTTTTTCGTGAAAAATGGTCTTTTCTTTAAAATATTCATGTAAAATACAAATTCCACCGGAATCCAACCAAAACTGGCGACCCTGCTTACACCAGTGAGGAGGACATGCCTGATCGATTTCGGGTCAATCGGTCCAGCCAATCACTAACCCTAACCCTAACCCTAACCCTAGCCTCAGCCTTAAGCCAGGCCTCATGAGAGATTGTCCCTCTGACTAAAATATTCACCAAAAATACAAATTTCACCCGAATCCAACGGGGACTGCTGTGTCTCGTTCAGCCGGTACAGGAGCACGTTTGGGGGAAATTTCGAGTCAATCGGTCCAAAGACCTGGAAGCTATTGAAAAAATCGGCCGAGGTTTTGAGGAAAAATGGCCGCTTTTCCTTTAAAATATTCATGTAAAATACAAATTCCACCAGAATCCGACCAAAACTGGCGAGCCTCATTCCACCGGTGAGGAGGACATGCGTGATCAATTTCGAGTCAATCGGTCGAAAGACGACCGTGGTCCGAAACCCCAGCCCCTTAACCCTAACCCTAGCCCTAACAGCAGCCTTAAGCCAGCCTCATTTAAAATGGCCCCTTTCACTAAAATATTCACCAAAAATACAAATTCCACCCGAATCCAACGGGGACTGCTGTGTCTCGTTCAGCCGGCACAGGAGCACGTTTGGGAGAAGTTTCGAGTCAATCGGTCCAAAGACCTGGAAGCTACTGAACTAAATCGGCGGGGTATTTTTTCGTGAAAAATGGTCTTTTCTTTAAAATATTCATGTAAAATACAAATTCCACCGGAATCCAACCAAAACTGGCGACCCTGCTTACACCAGTGAGGAGGACATGCCTGATCGATTTCGGGTCAATCGGTCCAGCCAATCACTAACCCTAACCCTAACCCTAACCCTAGCCTCAGCCTTAAGCCAGGCCTCATGAGAGATTGTCCCTCTGACTAAAATATTCACCAAAAATACAAATTTCACCCGAATCCAACGGGGACTGCTGTGTCTCGTTCAGCCGGTACAGGAGCACGTTTGGGGGAAATTTCGAGTCAATCGGTCCAAAGACCTGGAAGCTATTGAAAAAATCGGCCGAGGTTTTGAGGAAAAATGGCCGCTTTTCCTTTAAAATATTCATGTAAAATACAAATTCCACCAGAATCCGACCAAAACTGGCGAGCCTCATTCCACCGGTGAGGAGGACATGCGTGATCAATTTCGAGTCAATCGGTCGAAAGACGACCGTGGTCCGAAACCCCAGCCCCTTAACCCTAACCCTAGCCCTAACAGCAGCCTTAAGCCAGCCTCATTTAAAATGGCCCCTTTCACTAAAATATTCACCAAAAATACAAATTCCACCCGAATCCAACGGGGACTGCTGTGTCTCGTTCAGCCGGCACAGGAGCACGTTTGGGAGAAGTTTCGAGTCAATCGGTCCAAAGACCTGGAAGCTACTGAACTAAATCGGCGGGGTATTTTTTCGTGAAAAATGGTCTTTTCTTTAAAATATTCATGTAAAATACAAATTCCACCGGAATCCAACCAAAACTGGCGACCCTGCTTACACCAGTGAGGAGGACATGCCTGATCGATTTCGGGTCAATCGGTCCAGCCAATCACTAACCCTAACCCTAACCCTAACCCTAGCCTCAGCCTTAAGCCAGGCCTCATGAGAGATTGTCCCTCTGACTAAAATATTCACCAAAAATACAAATTTCACCCGAATCCAACGGGGACTGCTGTGTCTCGTTCAGCCGGTACAGGAGCACGTTTGGGGGAAATTTCGAGTCAATCGGTCCAAAGACCTGGAAGCTATTGAAAAAATCGGCCGAGGTTTTGAGGAAAAATGGCCGCTTTTCCTTTAAAATATTCATGTAAAATACAAATTCCACCAGAATCCGACCAAAACTGGCGAGCCTCATTCCACCGGTGAGGAGGACATGCGTGATCAATTTCGAGTCAATCGGTCGAAAGACGACCGTGGTCCGAAACCCCAGCCCCTTAACCCTAACCCTAGCCCTAACAGCAGCCTTAAGCCAGCCTCATTTAAAATGGCCCCTTTCACTAAAATATTCACCAAAAATACAAATTCCACCCGAATCCAACGGGGACTGCTGTGTCTCGTTCAGCCGGCACAGGAGCACGTTTGGGAGAAGTTTCGAGTCAATCGGTCCAAAGACCTGGAAGCTACTGAACTAAATCGGCGGGGTATTTTTTCGTGAAAAATGGTCTTTTCTTTAAAATATTCATGTAAAATACAAATTCCACCGGAATCCAACCAAAACTGGCGACCCTGCTTACACCAGTGAGGAGGACATGCCTGATCGATTTCGGGTCAATCGGTCCAGCCAATCACTAACCCTAACCCTAACCCTAACCCTAGCCTCAGCCTTAAGCCAGGCCTCATGAGAGATTGTCCCTCTGACTAAAATATTCACCAAAAATACAAATTTCACCCGAATCCAACGGGGACTGCTGTGTCTCGTTCAGCCGGTACAGGAGCACGTTTGGGGGAAATTTCGAGTCAATCGGTCCAAAGACCTGGAAGCTATTGAAAAAATCGGCCGAGGTTTTGAGGAAAAATGGCCGCTTTTCCTTTAAAATATTCATGTAAAATACAAATTCCACCAGAATCCGACCAAAACTGGCGAGCCTCATTCCACCGGTGAGGAGGACATGCGTGATCAATTTCGAGTCAATCGGTCGAAAGACGACCGTGGTCCGAAACCCCAGCCCCTTAACCCTAACCCTAGCCCTAACAGCAGCCTTAAGCCAGCCTCATTTAAAATGGCCCCTTTCACTAAAATATTCACCAAAAATACAAATTCCACCCGAATCCAACGGGGACTGCTGTGTCTCGTTCAGCCGGCACAGGAGCACGTTTGGGAGAAGTTTCGAGTCAATCGGTCCAAAGACCTGGAAGCTACTGAACTAAATCGGCGGGGTATTTTTTCGTGAAAAATGGTCTTTTCTTTAAAATATTCATGTAAAATACAAATTCCACCGGAATCCAACCAAAACTGGCGACCCTGCTTACACCAGTGAGGAGGACATGCCTGATCGATTTCGGGTCAATCGGTCCAGCCAATCACTAACCCTAACCCTAACCCTAACCCTAGCCTCAGCCTTAAGCCAGGCCTCATGAGAGATTGTCCCTCTGACTAAAATATTCACCAAAAATACAAATTTCACCCGAATCCAACGGGGACTGCTGTGTCTCGTTCAGCCGGTACAGGAGCACGTTTGGGGGAAATTTCGAGTCAATCGGTCCAAAGACCTGGAAGCTATTGAAAAAATCGGCCGAGGTTTTGAGGAAAAATGGCCGCTTTTCCTTTAAAATATTCATGTAAAATACAAATTCCACCAGAATCCGACC